>NW_027490041.1:2030000-2330000 GCF_041146795.1 Maylandia zebra
TGGGGGATTTGTGTTTGTACTGGAGCGCAAAATTCAAACCAATGGAAGATGGACAACAAAAGTTCAAAGCCATCAGGTGCTCAGTTTATGTATTTATTTTTGGCCTACATCAGTAAGAAATGCCAAATTATATACACAAAGTTACAGGAATCACCACTCCTGTTATTCATGATGATTTCAGTAACATCACATAATAACATGTAACGTTATTATGTGATGTGCGTACTGTTAATGCTGATACTGTGGTGAAATTCTCTGCTTCTTTTGTGTATTCTGCATCTATTACGTCAGATTGTCTTACCCCTCATATGGTTGAGAATTTTGCCAATACCCTGTTAACTACATGTTCCTCCATCCTCGACACTGTGGCACCTATTAAAACGAAGCGCCCCAGAACTTACTCACAATGTTGGTTAAGTGACTCTGTTCGCGCTCTACGACGTGCGTGTCGGCGGGATGAGAGAAGGTGGAGGAAAGATAAACTCCAGGCATCTTACGACATCCTACGTACTAGTCGCTTGAAGTTTCAAACTGCTGCCAAAATGGCTAAAGCAGCTTTTCTTTCAAAAATTATCTCTACCAATGGTAACAATCCTCGAATTTTATTTAAAATTTTTAACTCTGTGGTCAACCCCTGCCCCACTATGCCGCTGCCGTGCTCCACGGTTCTTTGCGAACAATTTTTAAATTATTTTTTAGATAAAGTCTCATCTCTTAAATCTGCTCTTCCTTTAATGACAGGCCCTGCGTTTACCCCTGACTGTTCCTCTTCCTTCTATCAGTTTGAACCCGTTTCACTCCCTACTCTTAAGCGTCTGGTTGAACAACTGAACAATACTAATCTCGTATATGATGTTCTTCCATCTCGTATAGTTAAGGACTGTTTTAGTGCAATTGGACCTAGTATATTGTCCCTTTTGAACTCTTCTTTGCTCTCTGGTTGCGTACCATCAGCCTTTAAACATGCTATAATTCAGCCTGTTCTTAAAAAAAGGAACCTCGATTATAATGATTATGCGAACTATAGGCCGATTTCCAAGCTTCCGTTCTTGGCCAAAATTCTTGAGAAGATAGTGTTGCTTCAACTCCAGGCCTACCTGGATGAGAATAGCATTAATGCTAAATTCCAATCGGCCTTCAAACCACATCATAGCACTGAGTCAGCGCTGCTCCGAGTTCTCAATGACCTTCTACTAATGGCTGACAATGGACGCTCCTCGGTCCTAGTGCTATTGGATTTATCGTCGGCTTTCGATATGATTGATCATAAAATCCTATTGGCGAGACTTGAGCACACTGTAGGCATCAAGGGTGTTGCCCTGGATTGGTTTAAATCATACTTGTCCAATCGGCTCTCCTCGGTTCACTTGGTCACTTCCTCTTCCTCTGCTGTACCTGTCTGTTGTGGTGTCCCTCAGGGATCTGTGTTAGGCCCTACTCTGTTCTCATTGTACATGCTTCCATTAAGCGCTATCTTTGAGAAATATCACATCGCTTTTCATTATTATGCTGATGACATTCAGATCTACTTTGAGTTAAATGATGACCTAGCTTTGTCCTTGAATAGTTTTCGAGGGTCCATGTGTGAGGTCAGGCAATGGCTCCTGGCAAATACTCTTATCCTTTATGATAAGAAAACTGAAATTGTGGTCTTTGGCAGTGACGTCCTTCGTGCCAAACTTCGTGATGCTTTTGGTTTTCTCACTAGCTCCTTTTCCGACACTGTTAGGAATTTGGGCGTGTTACTTGACAGCTCATTTAAACTTGATAGACAAGTGTCTGCTGTTGTTAGATCCAATTTATACCAACTCCGCCTTATTTCTAAGGCCAGGCAGTATATCCCGCATAAAGACCTGGAAAAACTCATCCATGCCTTTGTAACTTCGAGGCTGGATTACTGCAATTCACTCTATTTTGGACTCCACTCTCCCTCCTCCATAGATTACAGACAGTCCAAAATGCTGCTGCACGCATTCTAACCAAAACTAAGAAGTTTGCCCACATTACTCCCGTCCTAGCTGATTTGCACTGGTTGCCTGTGAAATACCGTATCCAATTTAAAATTCTGCTGTTTACTTTTAAAATCACTAATAACACAGCACCGAGCTATCTTAAGGAACTCTTAAGCTTATATGTTCCTGCTAGGGCTTTAAGATCATCCTCACAGTTACTGTTGGTGCAGCCTAGATCTCGGCTGAAGTCTAGAGGTGATCGAGCGTTTGCCCTGGCCGCACCAGAGTTGTGGAACAACCTTCCCATTGGCATTCGGGCGTCTGACTCTATTCAATCTTTTAAATCACGGCTTAAAACGTATTTGTTTAATCTTGCGTTTTCTACTGGTTAAATGCTGGCCTTGTCTGCAGTGATTTATTTTACTAATTTTCCTATCTTGCTTTTTATTTGCGCTGTGTATGTCTTATCCCCATTGTGTGTTGATGGCACAGTTATATTGTGCTATAGCTATGTGCTGTAGTTATATTTTTTCTATTGGTGGCTTTTTCCTGTGAACATAATTCTACACTTTTATTTTTATGACTCTGATTATACTTGTGTTAATTTGTTCTATGTTAAGCACTTTGGCATGCCGTTGGTTTTTAAATGTGCTCTATAAATAAAGATTGTTGTTGTTGTTGTTGTCCTGTAAGCACAGTCTGCCTGTGTCTTTTCTCTGCAAATGAACATTTTCAGCCAATATAGGTAATACATCAACATGGCTGCCGTGGCTAAGTTAGGAATATTTATAATGTCATTTCCAAAACTTGCATATGATCTGCAATTTGTAGCAGATCTACTGACTGTCACAGAGCAGCTGGAGCAGTCTCAAATGCAGGTCAGTCCCCTGCTGCCCCCTGTGGCCAAGTGCCATAGCTACTGCTGGATGAACTCGTGACACATGTGCACCTGTTTCTATGAACACATTGAGTCTGAGTGGCTGCACTTACACTGGTGCATTCAAACATATTGAAAGATGCCAGCAATGTGGATTGTCAAGACTCAAACCAATCCACATTGCTGGCGTTGCATCTTTCAATGGCAGCAATGGCAGGTATCAGTGCTCAAAGCTTTTGTGTTTGTTTCCAACAAGTTGCCCACCTCGGGAAACAAAAATGTGTTCTTTTACTTGTCAGATGAACATATGAGACACTTTGACTCTTCAGTGCAGTGTGGAGCCTAACAAAGATCTGTTTTGTGTCCCAGCTGATCAGCAGGAGGAGGAGAGTCTGACGGAGCAGCAGAGGAACATTTTCAGCTACTTGGACTCAGCTCAGCCACTACAGAGGAAACAATGAGCTCAACACAGAAGGTGACAGACAGAGCAGGACCATATGACCAAAGATATTTATCACCATATACATTTGAACATTTGCCATAACGATGTAGCTGACGATAGAATTGACACCAGACAAAATACTTTACAGCTGCACAACTTTATTAAAAAGCCATCAATGTATTTTCACTGAAACAAGCAGCTGTTGTTTATGTGTTTATGTACTAACAGCTGGAAACGTTTCATACAGCTTTGTTTGACAGAAATGAAGGAGAACATATTTAGTTCATTTGTTTCTACATGAGCTCTGTGTGATTTGATGAGTATCTGAGGCTGAGACCACAGGACTGTGAAACATGATTGTTGGGCTTCATTTCTGTGCTGAACAGTCGTTTAAGATTAGCTGTAAATAACAATTAGCTGATGTTGTTCATGAGACTAAAGTCATCTCACTGTGGTAATGTAAATATAATATGGCCAATATTATAGTTATTATATTGTTGGCATTACTAAATTTGGCTCAATGCTTACATATATGTGTAAAAAGCAAATGTAGGAGCTGTGATAACTGTGTCTGATAGAATGAAGAGTAGACTGATATATGAAATATTCCTTTATTAGGTGAGAAAATCAGACCATGTCATAACTGGTTTAAGTCACACAGAATAGATATCAGAGCCTTAAACAGGCTGACTTCTGCTAAATGGGTCAAACTGGGCAGAAAGTCTACAAACACATAACATCCTTATAGAATATGATGTAACACTATAGATCAACTTAGCTCAGAATATATAAAGCATATAAACAGTTACAGCAATATGATGCAACAAACACAGCAGCTACTGATCCAAAATACTCAAAGCTTCATAGTCAAAGGAGCTTGCAAAGAAAAGCGTCTGGACTTCTTTAAGTTACTTGAAGACGTTTCACCTCTCATCCGAGAAGCTTCTTCAGTTCTTAGGTCAAATGGTGGAGAGTCCCAGATATAAACCTAGTGGGAGTGACCCCCCACAGAGGGACAAAAGGACCCCCTGATGATCCTCTAATCACCTGAGCCAAGGTGTGAAACTGGGTGTGGGTCCCAATCAGCCAGAGTTTCGGGTGAGTTCATTGTGAAACCTGGCCGCACCTTATCATGCGAATTCCTGAGGTCAGATGGCCCAGGATGTGAGTGGGCGTTAAGGCGTCTGGGAAGGGATCTCAAAACTGGATTATAGATGGCAGAGAGTTGGTGTCGTAAACCCCGCCTCTGTTCAAAGATGGTCGCTCACAGTGGACATAGATGATAGATGGCTTCTTTCACTCCTCTTTCAAACCATCTGTCCTCTCTGTCCAAAATGTGAACATTGGCATCCTCAAAGAGTGTCCTTTATCCTTAAGATGCAGATGGACTGCTGAGTCTTGTCCTGTGGAGGTGGCTCTTCTGTGTTGTGCCATGCGCTTGTGAAGTGGCTGTTTGGTCTCTCCAATGTAGAGGTCTGAGCATTCCTCGCTGCACTGTACAGCAAACACCACATTGTTAAGTCTGTGTTTTGGCGTTTTATCTTTCGGGTGAACCAGTTTCTGTCTGAGCGTGTTGCTGGGTCTGAAGTACACTGGGGTGTCATGCTTGGAGAAAACTCTCCTGAGTTTTTCTGATACACCGGCTACATAGGGGATGACAATGTTGTTGCGTCTGTCCTTCTTATCCTCCCTCGCTGGTGTCTGGTCTTCTTTTCTGTGCCTCTTTGCTGACTTTAAGAACGCCCATTTAGGATAGCCGCACGTTTTGAGTGCTTCCTTTACATGTGTGTGTTCCTTCTTTTTTCCTTCAGGCTTAGAGGGAACATGTTCTGCCCGGTGGTGTAGGGTCCTGATTACTCCAAGTTTGTGTTCCAGAGGGTGATGGGAGTCAAAGAGGAGGTACTGGTCCGTGTGTGTGGGCTTCCGGTAAACTTCGATGTTGAGGTTGCCGTTCTCTTCAATGTGCACAGCGCAGTCCAGGAAAGGCAAACAGTTGTCCTTTGTGTCTTCCCTGGTGAACTTGATGTTTTTATCCACAGCGTTAATGTGCGCAGTGAAGGATTCCACTTCTTGTGTCTTGATTTTGACCCAGGTGTCGTCCACATATCTGTACCAGTGGCTGGGTACTCTTCCTTTGAAAGAGCCAAGAGCCTTCCTTTCCACTTCCTCCATGTAAAGGTTGGCTACAATAGGTGACACGGGGGAGCCCATGGCACAGCCATGTTTTTGTCTGTAAAAGCCTTCGTTGTATTTGAAATATGTAGTGGTGAGGCAGAGGTCTAACAGTGTGCAGATCTGATCGGCTGTGAAGTTGGTCCTGTCCTCCAAGGAGCTGTCTTCTTGTAGTCATTTTCTGACAGTCTCCACGGCCTCCGTGGTGGGTATGCAAGTGAAGAGAGAGAACTGAAGAAGCTTCTCAGATGAGAGGTGAAACGTCTTCAAGTAACTTAAAGAAGTCCAGACGCTTTTCTTTGCAAGCTCCTTTGACTACGATGACCTGGATGACTGAGAACCTTCACAGACTCAAAGCTTCATAGAACTGAAACCAGCATTTATTTTAGCTCCATTCTGCTGCTGATACAGACTTTAGGTTTCTGAACATTAAACTTGTTGCTGCCTTTCATAGTGTGTAACTTGAAGGCCCTGAGTACTCTGAGTACTTTCTCCCACACTGGAAACACTGGGATGATCACATTATTTGAACATTACCTAATAAGACTGATTCAGCACAGACAGTTATGTTAAACTTTCCTAGCAGTCCTTCACAAACAGGGAACAGTCTGTCTATTCTCTCCATCTGTCAGCTGCTGCTGGCTCTTCCTCCTCCTCTTCCTCACACACTGCTGAGTTTGTCCTGGTGGATCATCAGGGCTGCAAAGCCTCACAGATGATGTGCAGCAGTGGCTCCCTCAGTCTGTCCTCACTCTGGACACTTGCAGTCGTCACACATGGAAATCAAATGTGTGATAAGCTGCAGGATTCAAACACAAGTGTAACTTATAAACACATGTTCATACTTTTATTCCACAATCAGAGAGAAAGAAACAGAGAGAGAGTGCAGGACAGACAGACAGGTGACAGTCTCAGGTGTACACACTGCTACACAACAGCACCAGAGAAGCAGGATTTAGTGTTTGTGTTATTACGAGTGTAAACAAGAAGAGTTCCAGATGGTGCAGTGGACACATGTGTGACTGCTGTGATTAAAGCATCTTTCTTTCAGCTTAACGAGTGAACCGTCAGCTCGTTCAAACACACGTTAAAGTGCGTTTGGCTCGACACCACCGAACAGAGGCAGCAATATAACACAGCTAACATTAACAGTCAAAGTCAACTTTATTTGTCAATTCTACCACATGTACAGGACATACAGAGAATAGAAATTTCGTTACTCTCAAACCCTAGATGAAATAGCAAAAGAACATTTAAATATAAGAGAGTGATTAAGAAATGCAAGTAAAATAATTAAAAAGTAAAAATTTAAATAAATACAATACGATTATACCAAGAAACCTATACAATATACAATATTCAAGTAAGGGTAAATGACATTGAGTGTAAACCAGGCAGAGTAGTGCAAATAGTGCAAATGGAGATTTAGTAATGTACGGTAAGAGATAGTGTAACAACAAAGTCTTATGAGGTAATGGCAGTCCACTGCTCCACAAAGTGACTGGTAACTGGTGCAGGCCAGTGAGTGCGTCAGAGAGTGAGTGTGTGTGTGACAGAGTTCAGTGAGACCATGGAGGAGAGAGGGGAGAGGGGGCAGAATCGGGAGGGAGTTAAGCTTCCTGACAGCCTGATGGATGAAGCTGTCCTTCAGCCTGCTGGTCCTGGCCTGGAGACTCCGCAGTCTCCTCCCCGACGGCAGCAGCTTGAAGAAGCTTTGCATTGGGTGCGTGGGATCAGCCGCTATGCAAAGGGCTTTTGTAGTGAGACGGGTGCTGTAAATGTCCTGGAGGGAGGGGAGAGAGACACCAATGATCCTCTCTGCAGCTCTCACTATGCGTTGGAGGGTTCTATGACAGGACGCATTGCAGGCTCCAAACCACACAGTGATGCAGCTCGACAGGATGCTCTCGATGGTGCCTCTGTAGAAAGTGTGCATGATGGGGGCTGGTGCTCCTGCTCTTCTTAGTTTGCGGAGAAAGAAGAGACGCTGCTGTGATTTCTTGGCCAGTGCTGTGGTGTTGTACGTCCAGGAGAGATCCTCTGTGATGTGCACACCCAAGAACTTGGTGCTGCTCACTCTCTCCACAGACGCTCCGTCAATGGTCAGAGGAGCATGTTGGGTGTGCATTCTCCTGAAGTCCACAACAATCTCCTTCGTCTTCTCCACATTCAGAGAGAGATTGTTGTCAGCACACCACGTGGCCAGGCGTCTCACCTCACTTCTGTAGTCGGTCTCATCCCTGTTGCTAATGAGACCCACCACCGTTGTGTCGTCCGCAAACTTGATGAAGAGGTTGGAGCTGTATGATGGAGTGCAGTCATGGGTCAGCAGAGTGAAGAGGAGGGGGCTCAGCACGCATCCCTGCGGGGCCCCCGTGTTTAAAATGATGGTGCTGGATGTATTACTGCCGACCCGTACTGCTTGAGGTCTTCTGGTGAGGAAATCCAACAGCCAGTTGCACAGTGAGGTGTTGAGCCCCAGCTGGACCAGTTTTTGAGTGAGCTGTTGGGGGATTATAGTGTTGAATGCTGAACTGAAATCTATGAACAGCATTCGAACATATGAGTCTTTTTTGTCCAGGTGTGTGAGTGCCGAGTGGAGTGCAGTGGAGATGGCATCATCGGTTGAGCGGTTGGGCCGATACGCAAACTGGAAGGGATCCAGGGAGGGGGGCAGGACAGTCTTGATGTGCTGCATGACTAGTCGTTCGAAGCACTTCATCAGGATGGGAGTAAGTGCAACAGGACGGTAGTCATTAAAGCAGGAGGGAGATGACTTTTTTGGAACCGGAATGATTGTGGTGGCTTTAAAACATGTGGGGACGACAGCCTGGATGAGTGATATGTTGAAGATGTCTGTGAAGACATCAGTGAGTTCCACTGCACAGTCTCTCAGTACACGACCAGGAATGTTGTCAGGACCCGGAGCTTTACGTGCATTGATCCTGCTGAGGGATCTCCTCACGCTGTCCGGGGACAGAGTCATCACCTGGTCACCAGGAGGGGGTGGGGTCGTGTGTGCAGTGGTGCTGTTTTGGACTTCAAAGCGAGCAAAGAAAGTGTTCAGCTCGTTCAGCAGGGGGATAGTGCTATCACAGGTCTGTGGTGGTGCAGTGAATCCTGCTTGTGCCGTGATGTTCAGGACTGCAAACCGAGCAGCATCACTGACTTTCAGCTTGTTGTGTTTGTGGATATATGACTGACTTTAATTATCCACAAAATCATCACATTCTCTGTCAGATTAAGGTCGACTATTGAACGGCGTATATTTTAAAGGCTTTAAAACCAAGTTAACGCTGAAAGTACAAACATCACTAATGTCACATAACTCTGCCGACAAGGCATAGCTATGGCTATGAAATGCTCTTTGTGTATCACTTCTTCATTATGAAAGATGTCATTAATGCACTAGTAATGTCTCATCTGGAGTATTGTTCAATCATTTGGTCAGCAGCTAATAAGACAGATCTTAACAGACTTCAGTTAGTCCAGAATAAGGCGTCCAGATTAGTGTGAAGATGTTCATACTATACTAATATTGATAACATGCATAATAACCTTTCTTGGCTTCCTGTACAGGCTAAAATATTCTATGGCTTACTTGTAGTTCTAAAGAAAGCAATTCTGTTAAACACACCACATTTATTCTGCTCAGCTGCAGTATCCAGATGAAATACATCATCATATTACACAGTTTTCAACAAGCTGCAATTTAGTAAATGCTCGAGTTAAAAGTAACGTTTTGTAAAACTGTTACATTTAGAGCAACTTTTAAGTGGAATAAGTTGCCTTAAAAAATTAGAGAATTATTCAAAACTTCAATGAACACTTAAAAGCCGATTTACAGAGCTTTTAGTTGTTGTAAATATTGTAAGACGTGATTTGTTTTTGAAATTTGTGTAATGTTCCTCAATGTTATTGATATTCATCATCAACATCATCAACTTTATTTATAAAGCACTTTAAAACAACCACAGCTGACACAAAGTGCTGTACATTGGAACTGTAAAATAAAATTACATGAGATATAAATAAAACACAAATAAAAGAAGAGTGAAATCATTAATTAAATAACTACTTCAATTAAAAAAGAAACTAAGTCTCACTGAGGTTAAAAGCCAAGGAATAAAAGTGGGTTTTAAGACGTGATTTAAAAGTGGACAGTGAAGGGGCCTCTCTAACGTGCATGGGCAAATGATTCCATAACTTTGGAGCCACAATAGAGAAGGCCCCGCCCCTCTGAGCTTCCTCCTGGATCTAGGTACCTCCAGGAGCAGCTGGTCAGCTGACCTGAGAGACCGACAGGGTGTGTGGAGATGAAGAAGCTCAGAGAGGTAAGGCGGGGCAAGACTGTGAAGGCATTTAAAAACAAACATAAGAATTTTAAAATGAACTCTAAAGGACACAGGCAGCCAGTGCAGAGAGGCTAGCACGGGGGTTATATGCTCTCTTTTTTAAGTTCCTGTTAGGAGTCGTGCAGCCGCATTTTGAACCAGCTGCAGACGTGAGAGCAACGACTCACTGACCCCCACATAAAGTGAGTTACAGTCGTCCAGGCGGGAAGAAATAAAAGCATGGATCACTGTTTCAAGGTGCTGCCTCGAAAGAAAAGATTTTACTCTTGCCAGTTGCCTTAAATGATAAAAACTGGACTTCACCACTGCTCTGATTTGGTTGTCCAATTTAAAATCACTGTCCAACTTAAAACCAAGGTCAGTAACAACAGATTTAAAATAGACTTCCAGGGATCCTAAAACAACAGGGGAGGACTCACAGGGACCAGTGGGTCCAAACACCAACAGCTCTGTTTTCTTTTCATTAAAATGTAAAAAGTTTAGAACCATCCATCCATCCATTCGCTTCCGCTTATCCTTTTCAGGGTCGCGGGGGGCGCTGGAGCCTATCCCAGCTGTCATAGGGCGAGAGGCAGGGTACACCCTGGACAGGTCGCCAGTCTGTCGCAGGGCCAACACACAAGGACAGACAACCATTCACACTCACATTCACACCTAGTGGCAATTTAGATTAATCAATTAACCTATCCCCACAAGCTGCATGTCTTTGGACAGTGGGAGGAAGCCGGAGTACCCGGAGAGAACCCACGCAAACACGGGGAGAACATGCAAACTCCACACAGAAAGACCCCGGCCTGATGTTGGAATTGAACTCAGGACCTTCTTGCTGTGCGGCAACAGTGCTAACCACCATGCCACCGTGCTGCACGGTGGTTTAGAACCAACCAAGCTTTAATGTCATCTAGACATGTCAAGAGAGGTTTTATGGAGATGCCATCCTTGTGTTTTAGTGGCAAATAAAGTTGGCAGTCATCGGCATAACAATGAAATGAGATCCCATGCCTTCTAAGGATAGAACCCAGAGGCAATAGATACAGTGAAAAGAGCAGTGGCCCTAAAATTGAGCCCTGTGGGACGCCGCATGACAGAGGAGCAGAAGACTATTCGTAACCGAGAAGGCTGACAGAGAAATATTATTATTATTATTATTATTATTGATTGCTTATATTTGAACAATTGTGAAACCTCACTGTGGATGTAAGAGTGAAATTATGTGGATATCTTGAATCCACTTTATTGTGTAATATTTTATGTGAGTATTTGACGGAAGACGAGCAACATCTGTTGTGGAAGCTAACGGGGTTCCTTTAGAATAAACAAACATAGGATTTATTATCACTGAATAATTCAGTATAAATCTATACAAATTATATAAATATGTAATAGGAAACAACAAAATAATCTAATTTATAAAATTGTGTGTGTGTGTGTGTGTGTGTGTGTGATTTTAGTGTTTGAACAGTCATGAATTATCTTTAACAGCAGGTTGGATGTAATGTGTTAGAACTACCAGCAGGTGGGGATAAGAGACCTTTAAGGTGTTTGGTGCCACGCTCCACCTTCAGGTTTAAAACTAGTGTTAATGGAGTTTGAAGGTTGAGTTTGTTCCACGACTGCATTTCACTCACTGCCTCTGTTTGTATCTCTGTCACTGCAGGACCAACATGGAGCCAGAAGTCAGCGCTCTCAGGAGGCCGACAAACCTCACAGAAGAAAGGGAGAGAAAAAACACACCTGTGACGAGTGTGGGAAGGGTTTTACTGTGAGGGCTAAACTAAAACAGCATCAGGTCATCCACACTGGAGAGAGACCGTTCAGCTGTGACTTGTGTGGGAAGTCTTTTTCCTGGAAGCGTTCCCTAAAACAACACCAACTCATCCACAGTGGAGTTAAAGCGTACAGCTGTGATCAGTGTGGCAGAGCTTTTACTCACAGTAGCCACTTACAGAGTCATCTAGTTACCCACTCTGGAATTAAGGCATACTGCTGTGATCAGTGTGGCAGAGCTTTTACTCAAAGTAGCCACTTACAGAGGCATCTAGTTACCCACTCTGGAATTAAGGCATACAGCTGTGATCAGTGTGGCAGAGCTTTTACTCAAAGTAGCCACTTACAGAGTCATCTAGTTACCCACTCTGGAATTAAGGCATACAGCTGTGACGAGTGTGGAAAAACTTTCAGCCGGAGAGGGTACCGAAATGCACACCTACGCATTCACACCAGACATGATGTGTACTGCTGTGAACAGTGTGGCAAATACTTTACAACAGACGCACACTTACAACAACACATGTTTACCCACACTGAGGAGAGACCTTATCAATGTGACCTGTGTGAGAAGACTTTTAAATCTCCACATCACCTGAGAGAACACCAACAGATCCACACCAGAAAGAGACTCTACAAGTGCAGCTACTGTGAGGTATGTATTTATATTGTTATCTTGTCATTTTAGCCTGACTGTTTGGAACAACTCTGCTCATTAAACTGTGTTAGCATGTTAGCAATTGTACTGCATGGAAAAGCAGCTCTGAGTGATTATTCAGATTTTCCTTTCAGTTATGATTTTAGTATTACTGTAGTATTATGGTGGTAGTATTGTAGTTATTGCAGCCCAGTAAACTGAGTGTGTTAACTGAAACAGTCAAATGTAGTTGGACGTCTGCAGAGATGCTCTTTATTTCAGGCGACGTTCAGGATACAAATGTTGAAGGACTGACTTACACTGTCTTTGTGTCTTTGTTTAGAAGCAGAGCGACACAGATGGATCCAGTTCTCAACCCTGTCATCACTGTGGTGGTGGGAAAGACTTTCATTGTGACCTCTGTGGAAAAACTTTCAGTCAGCAAAAGACCCTAAAAAGACATCAACGTAGACACACTGGAGACAAACTGAAATACTGCAAAGAATGTGGGAGAAGCTTCACCACACCAAGTGAGTTAAAACAACATGAACTGATTCACAGTGGGGTTAAAAAGCACCTCTGTGATCAGTGTGGGTCATCCTTCACCACTGCAGATCAGCTTAAAACACACAAACGAGTCCACACAGGAGAGAAACCACACAAGTGCAGACACTGTGACAGAAGCTTCTCACATTCAAGTACTCGTAACATTCATGAACGTGCACACATGGAAGGAAACTACAGCTGTGACCAGTGTGACAAGAGCTTCAGGAATCTCAGTTCATACTCTGCACACAAACGATCCCACGTTACTAATAAACTGTTTCACTGTTACCAATGTGCCCAAACATTCACCTCATTGTCTGCTCTGTGCAAACATCAGCGTGATCACTCAGGGCTGAAATCACTCCCATCACTGGATCACAGTGAATCTGAAGACACAGAAAGATCCTCTGGTTTCTGTGTCAGACTCAAAAAGCTTGAGATCAGGCTCCACAGAGTTCAGATAGAATCATTTAAACTTGTGTTGAACTGAACTGGTTGTTGGGCTGAACTTCTACATAATACAGATCTACATGGGATCTTCTTTTCTGTGTTTTACTGAGTCAGTTTTGTCCTTTTTTCTCTGTCCTGGTTTTGCTCGTCTGTAAATGATTGAAACTCAGTCAAATAGTTCATTGTTCTCCAGCAAAACGTTTTGGAAACTCATGTTTAACCTTTAAAACTCTGACATGTTTTAGCACACAAGGCTTCATCGGGGAGTTCACTCATGATTGGACCATGAGAACAAAGGTTTTTAGTTCTTTCAAAGAGAGTCTTGGAGCTGTTTGATGTTTCTGTTTTTCTGAAACCACCTGAAAGAAAAACCATTTTTCTTGCTTTATGTAGTGTGGAAGTTTTTAATGTTTCTTCATCTGTGATGTTCTTGAATGTGTTCACGTGAAGATGGTATAAATAAACTGTCCTTTCAGCTTTAGCTCCTAATTTATTCATTATTTATGGATGTAGCACAGCAGCCGTCTCTTGATTAACACATGGAGGGCTCAGGATCTGATGGTGTCGTCTCCCTAATTTGCCCACTCAGTAAATCTCACTCATGGCCAAGAAATTGAAATAAACCTTGTTTCCCTGCTGGATAGTGATCCACTGTAACTCTGCTCCTCCTTCCTGTTTAGGATTTCTGTGGCTGAAGTAAAATTCCCTCCATCCATCACTTATCCCAGCTAACCTAAAGTGAAATAAAGTTTTGCTGGTCTTAAAAAAGCGTTACAATAATGGGCATTACCAATGCAAACTGAATGATACAGAAGATGAAAGAAGAGACTTTGATCAGTTAATAAAGCTCATGATCTGGATTCATTGTGGCTGCTACACAGATACTTCTGGGTCACTTCTCTCAGTTAGGAACCTTCCTCACCAAACTGACTGTTGGACCACACCCCTGGTTTCATGAGAAATTGTTTCAGCCATGATTTCTCTTCCTGTATTTCAGAGTAAAGACTGAAGTGACAAATGGAAGCATGTTTAAAAAACACAATGTGAGAGAGACGTTGAGGTCCTTAGAAGTTACCCTGGGTTTTTCTGTCACCCTGCTAGATGTTACACACCTTGTTATTGGACTGATTTCTACTGCTGGACTACTCCTGCGGAGAGTAACAATACTCTTACTAATTAGCTCCCTTTCACACCTTTGGGGATATTTATTTTTGTGTTTGCAGCGCTGTGAGCCAGAACAGCGAGAGAAAAATCTGCAACAGCGACGAGCCGAATGCTTACGTGAATCGCAGCAGCTGCACATGTGCTACGCTGAATTAGAGGATATCTTTGCTCTGGATTTCTATTTCTACTTTTTCATTTCTATATGATTCTTCTTGCATCTAAACAAAGATGATTCAATTTGCTAAATGTTGATGGCTCTTCGTGCTCAGGTGTAAATGAGACGTAATATTTGCTCTTGGTTTGGTTCTCCTGTACAGAACCTTGCAGTACAACAGAAACCTAAAAACATTATTTGTAGTTGTTATTCTTAGTTGTTCTGCTGCCTAAATACCACAGGGTCTGATTATGAAGTTATTGAGCTGCACATACTTTACGACCTGCTTAAGTTCGAGGTCACAGCGTCTGTAGAGCAGCTGGAACATAATGAAGTCTACAAGGTTAAAGTTTTCTGTTGGGTCTGTGTTTCCACAAGCCCCGCTAATTCTAGAGACTTATTCATCATGAAGAAAACAAGACAGTCGATCGATCGATTACTTGCGCAAGGGAGGCCTCTCATCTGTGTCTAGCACGACAATGACCCTGATGATGGCCTCCTCTCGCTGCCTTTTATTGACAAACTTCAAACAATAGTTTACAAGACACCTCCCCTTGCAACCCCCTTTGGTTACAAAGACAAGTCACTGTATGTAAATGTATACCGTATTTTCACGACCATAAGGCGCACTTAAAAGTCTTTTTCTTCAAAAAGTACGGCGCGCCCTATAGCGCAGTGCGCCCTTTGTATTGTAAGGAGGACGTAGTAGAGAACACCATGAGAACGCTAAAGGGTGAAGTGTGTGCGTTGACTTTATTGCACATACCTGTATAAAAGAACAGGTATGTGCATTATGCAGGACATCGTTGTTTTAACAACCCTGAAAATGGCAAAGAGACACGCTTACGAAGCACAGTTTAAACTGAAGGCCATCAGCTACGCGGAGGAACATGGAAATCGAGCAGCGGCGAGAGAATTTAAGATTAACGAATCGATGGTTCGCAAGTAGAGGAAGCTGGAAAACAAGCTCCGACAGGTCAAGAAAACGCAGCTGAGTTTCCGCGGACATAAGGCGAGGTGGCCCGAGTTGGAGGAAAGACTCGAGCGGTGGATCATCGAGCAAAGAACGAGCGGGAGAAGCGTTTCGACGGTCACCATTCGGCTAAAAGCAGTTTCACTAGCTGAAGAGATGAACATTGAACATTTCCAAGGAGGTCCGTCTTGGTGCTTTCGTTTCATGAAACGGTGCCATTTTTCCCTCCGGACCAGGACTACGGTAGCGCAGCAACTTCCAGCGGATTATAAGGAAAAGCTGGCCATCTTCCGCTCCTACTGCAGCAAACACATCGGCGACAAACACATCCAGCCCAGCCACATCACAAACATGGACGAGGTCCCGCTCACTTTCGACATCCCGGTGAGTCACACTGTGGAGAAGAAGGGGACCAGCACGGTAGCGATACGCACAACGGGTATGAAAAGTCTTTTTTTACTGTTGTGCTTGGCTGCCATGCTAATGGACAGAAACTGCCGCCTATGGTGATTTTTAAGCGAAAGACTTTGCCTAAAGAGAAGTTTCCAGCAGGAATCATCATTAAGGCAAATGAAAAGGGCTGGATGGATGAGGAAATGATGAAAGAGTGGCTGAGGGAGGTGTATGTAAGGAGACCAGGTGGTTTTTTCCACGCATCACCATCGCTCTTAATCTGTGACTCTATGCGTGCCCACCTCACAGCCGATGTGAAAAAACTAGTGAAACAAATGAACTGTGAGCTTGCTGTCATTCCGGGAGGCCTGACAAAGGAACTCCAACCGCTGGACATCGGTGTTCAAAGTAAGGCTGCGAGCGGCCTGGGAGCAATGGATGACCGATGGAGACCACAGTTTCACCAAGAGTGGAAGGCAGCGCCGGGCGAGTTACGCCACAATTTGCCAATGGATTGTAGATGCTTGGGCTAACATGTCTGCTGGCACTGTTGTTCGAGCTTTCGCAAAAGCCGCCATCATTTCCGAGGAGCCGCACGGCACGGAAAGTGACTCTGACAGTGAAGAAAGTGAACCTGGCATGTTTGATGGAGATTTAGCGCAGCTGTTCAATTCAGACACAGAGGATGAGGACTTCGATGGGTTTGATGATAAAAATGTGAGTACCAAACTTTGTTTTGCTCCTGCTTTATTTTTAAATATGCACACTTGTATGCTTGTGTGTTGTTGTTGATGATGACGATTACCGGTAATAGAAATGTGAGTAAGGTACCGAACTCAGGTTTGCTCCCGCTTTATTTTTAAATACGCATATGGTACTTGTATGCGCCCTATAATCCAGTGCGCCTTATGTGTGTGTTAAATACAGTAATGGCACACATAACTGAGACTGCGCCTTTTAGTACAGTGCGTCTTATGGTCGTGAAAATACGGTATATGTGTGAACTTCTGTAAGAATGTGTGTGTGTGTGTGTTATGTGAGAATTTGTGTGTGTGTGTGTGTGTGTGTGTGTGTGTGTGAGTGCGTCTATGTGGTATGGATTGACATTTGACCTGCGCTGTACCTGGGCTCCGGGGACATTTCGACTTTTTGCTGTGTATTCATGTGTCCCCCTAAAACATGACTTGTAAATGCATTTTTAAGTGTCTAAATAATAATTTTTTCTACTTCTTATGAGGTCATTATTTATCTTTTGACCTGTATTTGCTTAAACTGTAGTGTAAATTCATTTATTAAACTATAATTAAAAGATTTTCTGATTTTCTTAAAAGTCCACCTATACCCCTCACCTGATTTTTGTGTATTCCAGTGTATTGCACAGCGACGTTTCGAGTTAGAGTGGATGTGTGTAGGTACTGCAATTTAATACACATTTTCAATACACACGGCCGGAAGTCATTGTGATTGGTAGGCTATATATATAGGCGGTACCTACAGGAAACGGCGCCACAACTTTCGCGCGCGTGCCCTTTAACAAGTGTATGTCGACGGCAATACGAAGACGGATTAAAAACACAAAGGTAAGCCTTTTTTAATGTAAAATGCACCATGACTTTAATACTATATGAAATTATAGGTGCACAGGCCTATATTAAACTGGTTTAATTTATGCTTTATGGACTGTTAGTGAGTCTTTGAAGAAGTAAAACGGCCCCAGCGTTTGTCATTGAGTAAATAAAATAGGGCTGACGACTAACCGCGTCAACGCGATAAAGCGGGCTAACCCGTGTTAGGATTTACTCGGTGTTAAAGCATTATTGTGGCTTAAACGTGTTAATGCCGACATCGCGACTAACGCGATTAACAATTAAACCAGCGCAGTCTGAGTCAAAATCCCTGATGTCGCTGTTAGCTAATTTCGGGCAGTTTGTCCAATGTCTGTCATTCTGCTGACAGCCCTAAAATAAAAGCAAGGGTATAAGTGTATTTAGTCGTGTATTTATTTATATGCCTGAAGAAAAAACTTCTTACAGTTTTGATGCCTAAGCTTTCTCAGTACTTGTATCACTCTCTGCAGTCGCCATTACAGAAATGTCACATGTCGCCATTTTGAGTACTAGGCCTTTAACATTTTAAAAGAAGGCATAAATTAGCACTATGAATAAGTCAGCTGTGTTTATGCTGTAAACTACACTACTGCTAGTTCTGCTACTACTGATGATGATGACAATGATGACGATAATCGTAATACTTTATATGCTTTGGTAATACAGCCAATCGTACAGGAGAACATGCGAAGGAGACGCATTCCTCCACGGGAGGATGCAGTCTGTCATGTTTCTGCTGGAAGGGACAAACTGGGACTTGATATCCACTACATAAATGCCTTCAAAGGTAAGTTGGTCTTTAGTTTGGATTAGATTTGGAGTTTGTCACTTTGTCTTTTGTCACTCACTTGGTATGCCTCTGCAATTCAGGTCGGGGCATTTTCACGACTGTTCCATTCCAAAAAGGAGACTTTCTTTTGGAATACAGAGGTAAACTCATAACAAAAGAAGAATGTGAGCGGAGACACAGAGTTTATCATGACAGCCTGAAGGTGTTCATGTTTGAATTCAAGTTTGATGGAAAACTCTGGTGGTGCGTATTATATCAGTGTAGTTTGATTAAGATTAAATGACACATTGCTTTTGATTTATGAAAAAAAAAGCTTCCTAACTAACTAGTTAAGCTAATACTTTTTTGCCTAACCCCACAGTGTGGATGCATCTCAAGAAGATGGGTCATTAGGCAGACTTGTCAACGACAACCACATCAGTCCAAGTGCTAAGATGAAAATATTAAATATCAATGGAAAGCCCCATCTATGCTTATTTGCAAGCAGAGACATAAGTCCAGGCGAAGAAATAGACTATAATTATGGTGACTCGGATTGGCTCTGGAGATGCAAGGTATTTCTACAATTGTACTTTTTGGAACTGATAAATTGCATACCCTAAGCCATTTTTACATTTGTACCTACTCAAATTGGCTTAACGTGACTTAGGGCATCTAGTTTTTCACTGAAATTGAGTATCACCTACTGTGCCTGGGGTAACTATAGCAATGCAGCCGAGCATCCAGTGATATAAATGCCACAGCAAGCATGGACGTCAAGGTGACAAAATGCCTGCTGCTCAGTCTATACTTTAGTGTTCAATTCAGGGATCACGCTGTTAATTTTGGTCGCTATTTCAAACATTTCAGAGTTTCAAAAATGATGGCTTGGATTTTCACGAAGGAGGCGCACTCATAACTTATCGAGTGACACCATTGACCAGCCACCTGGTGGCATTCAGTCTATGTCAAATTTTCTGATCACTTTGGATCACTTGGAACCTTGGTGCAGTAGTTACTGAAAAACTACATGGTACTATAACCTACTGGAAAAACAGGGGTAGGTACTAATGGAAAACAGGCAATTGTGATGGCTGCCACATCAAAGCCCTCTAAAAGCACTAAAAAAATATCAGCAGGTATGCAGAAATAAAAAATGGCTTTCGGTTTCTAAATTTTAACAGTGATTGATGTTTAATGTGATTCTACACAGCAAAATCTCCAGTGTTAAATTAACACTGGAGAGTGTCTATAAGGGTCCACACCTCTGAGTGTTAAATACAACACTGTTGAGTGTTAAATTAACACTTTTGACAGTGTTATATGTTTAAAAGTAACCTAGTCAGTTTTGAAGATTAACAATGGCTAACACTGAGCAGTGCTGATTTTCTAACACTGGAAAATAACTCAAAATGTTAGAAATATTCCAGTGTTAGAAAATCAGCACTGCTCAGTGTTAGTCTTTGTTAATCTTCAAAACTGACTAGGTTACTTTTAAACATATAACACTGTCAAAAGTGTTAATTCAACACTCAACAGTGTTGTGTGGACCCATATAGACACTCTCTAGTGTTAATTTAACACTGGAGATTTTGCTGTGTAGCCTCTTTAGTTAGATTCATTTTAAATTTTGTCCCTTGAAGATAAATGGGCCCTAGTGACAGTTCGTTGCTGCTACAGGTGATTGTTTTACTCCTTTAGCAATGGCTTAAAAAATAAAGAAATCACACTGACTATTTGTCTCTTAATCATAGGGCCTTAAATTCTCTATACATGACAGTGAATATTTTAAAGACAATAGCTTGAAACTTATCTTTCTCATACAGTTTATTTAATGTTTCAAAAGCCTCTTCAAAAATGCACTGTATATTCATTCTCTATCTGTTACACACGAAGACTGAGACCAGCCAGATTCAGAAGACTGTGAGCTGCCTAAAGCCGCAACCAAACAGCTTTCCAAACAATGATCTGGACCTGAAACATCCAGAGCCTGAAAGGGTAAATATAATCCAGTGTACCACTTAATGAACTAATAATTTAATCTATCATCATTCTTTATGGATGCTGTGTGTGTTTGGCAGTCACCTGGGTGTGATGTGATTTACATGGACCGTGGCTTGTAGGTCCTTTTCATTGTTTCAAAGTGCAAGTCTGGATAACATCTGAGTGTGTGTGTGTGTGTGTGTGTTAACCACCCAAATGTGACTTAGGAGGACCACACTGTTATTGGGGGACTCCGTCAAAGTTTGCTTCATGGTGACATCACTCTGGTTTTAGGAGGGGTCTTCTCGTATGTCTTGACAGTTTGACCTACAGCATGCAGAGCTGACTGCATGTGCTTTGTTTCTATGTTGAAATTTTTTGAAACTCAGGCTTGAACATTAAGATAGATAGTACTATACAACTTCTTAACTTGTTTTAGGCACTTTTTACTGCTGTAATGCATGGGCTCTCTCTGGCTGTGTACTCTGGCTTCTTCCCACAGTCCAAAGATGTAGCTTATGGGGTTAGGTTAACTGGTGATTCAAAACTGCCCTTTGGTGTGAATGCAAATGCTTGTCCTTCCATGTTAGACTGGCGATCTGTCCAGGTTGTACTGCCCTATGGTAGCTGGTATAGGCCCCAAAACTGCTACCCCACAATCCTGATAAGGATAAGTGGAAGAGGATGGATGATTGCAAAGGAATCAGTTGTTAATTATTGTAGCCAGTATTTTTTTCAGAAGAAAACATTTCTTGAGTGGAAAGCCCCCCCCCCCCCCCACACACACACACATGCAAATTAAAGACAGAAGCACAGGACTGCCCAGTACAGTTGCAAGAAGAGCACTTGGTCTAATCTTTGTGCCATCTTTTCTTTGTTGCAGGATCTTGATGAAGAAATGCCTCAGCAAGGCTCAGAAGCCATGCATTCTTCTTCAGTGCAAGATTTTGAAGAGGTAACATTGACCTAGGACAGATTTTAATGAATGTTTCTCATGCACGATGTGTACCTTACGCTATTTGCCGATAGTGAAATGGTCTATTCATCCTCTTGAGTGATGCATTTTTAGTAACTGTCAGATTACTGTTCTTTTGTCTTCATTCTCTATCTGTTACACACGAAGACTGAGACCAGCCAGATTCAGAAGACTGTGAGCTGCCTAAAGCCGCAACCAAACAGCTTTCCAAACAATGATCTGGACCTGAAACATCCAGAGCCTGAAAGGGTAAATATAATCCAGTGTACCACTTAATGAACTAATAATTTAATCTATCATCATTCTTTATGGATGCCGTGTGTGTGTGTGTTTGGCAGTCACCTGGGTGTGATGTGATTTACATGGACCGTGGCTTGTAGGTCCTTTTCATTGTTTCAAAGTGCAAGTCTGGATAACATCTGAGTGTGTGTGTGTGTGTGTGTTAACCACCCAAATGTGACTTAGGAGGACCACACTGTTATTGGGGGACTCCGTCAAAGTTTGCTTCATGGTGACATCACTCTGGTTTTAGGAGGGGTCTTCTCGTATGTCTTGACAGTTTGACCTACAGCATGCAGAGCTGACTGCATGTGCTTTGTTTCTATGTTGAAATTTTTTGAAACTCAGGCTTGAACATTAAGATAGATAGTACTATACAACTTCTTAACTTGTTTTAGGCACTTTTTACTGCTGTAATGCATGGGCTCTCTCTGGCTGTGTACTCTGGCTTCTTCCCACAGTCCAAAGATGTAGCTTATGGGGTTAGGTTAACTGGTGATTCAAAACTGCCCTTTGGTGTGAATGCAAATGCTTGTCCTTCCATGTTAGACTGGCGATCTGTCCAGGTTGTACTGCCCTATGGTAGCTGGTATAGGCCCCAAAACTGCTACCCCACAATCCTGATAAGGATAAGTGGAAGAGGATGGATGATTGCAAAGGAATCAGTTGTTAATTATTGTAGCCAGTATTTTTTTCAGAAGAAAACATTTCTTGAGTGGAAAGCCCCCCCCCCCCCCCCCCCCCCCCACACACACACACACACACACACATGCAAATTAAAGACAGAAGCACAGGACTGCCCAGTACAGTTGCAAGAAGAGCACTTGGTCTAATCTTTGTGCCATCTTTTCTTTGTTGCAGGATCTTGATGAAGAAATGCCTCAGCAAGGCTCAGAAGCCATGCATTCTTCTTCAGTGCAAGATTTTGAAGAGGTAACATTGACCTAGGACAGATTTTAATGAATGTTTCTCATGCACGATGTGTACCTTACGCTATTTGCCGATAGTGAAATGGTCTATTCATCCTCTTGAGTGATGCATTTTTAGTAACTGTCAGATTACTGTTCTTTTGTCTTCATTCTCTATCTGTTACACACGAAGACTGAGACCAGCCAGATTCAGAAGACTGTGAGCTGCCTAAAGCCGCAACCAAACAGCTTTCCAAACAATGATCTGGACCTGAAACATCCAGAGCCTGAAAGGGTAAATATAATCCAGTGTACCACTTAATGAACTAATAATTTAATCTATCATCATTCTTTATGGATGCTGTGTGTGTGTTTGTGTTTGGCAGTCACCTGGGTGTGATGTGATTTACATGGACTGTGGCTTGTAGGTCCTTTTCATTGTTTCAAAGTGCAAGTCTGGATAACATCTGAGTGTGTGTGTGTGTGTGTTAACCACCCAAATGTGACTTAGGAGGACCACACTGTTATTGGGAGACTCCGTCAAAGTTTGCTTCATGGTGACATCACTCTGGTTTTAGGAGGGGTCTTCTCGTATTTCTTGACAGTTTGACCTACAGCATGCAGAACTGACTACATGTGCTTTGTTTCTATGTGGTTTGAAACTCAGGCTTGAACATTAAGATAGATAGTACTATACAACTTCTTAACTTGTTTTAGGCACTTTTTACTGCTGTAATGCATGGGCTCTCTCTGGCTGTGTACTCTGGCTTCTTCCCACAGTCCAAAGATGTAGCTTATGGGGTTAGGTTAACTGGTGATTCAAAACTGCCCTTTGGTGTGAATGCAAATGCTTGTCCTTCCATGTTAGACTGGCGATCTGTCCAGGTTGTACTGCCCTATGGTAGCTGGTATAGGCCCCAAAACGATTAGTTATGTCTATAACTTCTGTTCCCTGAAGGAGAGGAACGAGGTACAACACATAAGTATGGGATATCACGCCCTCGCGTGTCCTGGCTGAAGAAACCTTTATTCACGCCTTTACGGCAGATGACGTGTGATGACACGCGCAAGGCCCCGCCCGCACATATAGCCGCTGCCATCACCGTCATCCCTCAGTTCGATAGCCGCTCTTCACCGAGCCAACTGCTCAGTGGGGCCACCCTGTGTTGTACCTCGTTCCTCTCCTTCAGGGAACAGAAGTTATAGACATAACTAATCGTTCCCTTTCAGTCGATTCACTCGGTACAACACATAAGTATGGGACCTATATACACGCCCCGCAGAGCAGCCACCGAACCGGAACGGGACCACCACATCCTTAGTGAGTGGTAGACCCAGCAGAAAGGACAGCATGAGCCACCGAAGGGGCTGTAACGTCCAACCGATAAAACCGCACAAAAGTGTGCGGCGACGCCCAATTAGCCGCTGCACAAATATCAGCCACAGGCACCCCTCTAAAAAGAGCCCATGAGGTCGCCATCCCCCTGGTGGAATGAGCTCCCACCCCGTGGGGCAACGCAAAACCTCCGGTGCTGTATGCCAGCGAGATAGCTTCTACAATCCAGTGGGACAGCCTCTGTCTGGACAGAGCTCTACCCCTATTCGGATTAGCGAAGCAGACAAACAACTGGTCACACAAACGCACATCCCGAGTGCGCTCAATGTAGGTGCGTAGCGCACGCACCGGACAAAGAGAATGCACCCTCCTCTGCTCCTCAGATTCAAAAGGAGGGGAGCAAAAGCTCAGCAACTCAAACTCCATTGAACTATAAGATGCAGGCATGACCTTGGGAAGATAGGCGGCATTCGGACGCAATACGACCTTGCGGCCATCAGGAGAAAACTGTGTGCAGGCAGGATGCACAGACAGCGCATGAAGGTCCCCCACTCGCTTCGCCGAGGCCAAAGCGAGAAGTAATGCGGTCTTATACGAAAGAAGTTTCATATCTACCGACTCAACGGGTTCAAACGGAGGGCCACAAAGGGCCTCCAGCACCAAAGACAAGTCCCAAGCCGGGACACTGGACTTAAGCACGGGCCTCAGCCGGCGAACCCCTTTCAGAAAACGCACGGCGAGGGGATGCGCACCTGGTGTCACCCCGTCAAAACCGATATGACAAGCAGATATAGCCGCTAAATAAACCTTGATCGTCGAAAACGAAAGGCCTTTATCCAACAGCTCCTGCAGGAATGTCAAAACATCCACAATAGAGCACTGAAATGGGAGAGTGTGGCGGTCCTGGCACCATCGCTCGAAGGCTCGCCATTTGTAAGCGTACAAGCCTCTAGTAGACGAGGCCCTGGCGCTCTGAATCGTCGCTACCACACTAGGTGGCAGACCCTTAGCAACCAAGTTTAACCTCTCAGCAGGTAAGCATGAAGGTGCCACAGATCCGGGCGCGGATGAAACACTTCCCCCCCCGCCTGAGAGAGGAGATCCCTGCGGAGAGGAAGCTGCCAAGGACTTGCTGCAAGCAGGCTGATTATTTCTGCATACCACGACTTCGCGGGCCACCAAGGGGCCACCAGGATCAGAGAGAGGGAATGCCGACGCACCCTCTCCAGAATTGGAGATATCATTTCCACTGGGGGAAATGCATACAGGAGCACGTCTGGCCATTGGTGCGCTAGCGCGTCCAAGCCCAAGGGTGCATCGTGGTCGATTATGGAGAAGTACAGGGGGCAGTGAGCATTCACCCTGGAAGCAAAAAGATCTATTTGCGCCTCGCCAAATAGATCCCAAATCTGAGCCACTATTGAAGGGTGTAACCTCCATTCTCTCACCAGAGGACCCCCCCTGGAGAGAAGGTCCGGCCCCAGGTTCAGGTGGCCCGGGACATGGGTGGCTCTTAGAGTCAGAAAATGAACACTGCACCATAACAGCAGAGAGTGAGACAGCTGCAACAGGGGAGGAGAGCGTGTTCCTCCCTGCCTGTTTATATAAGACACCACTGTTGAATTGTCCGTCCTGACTAAGACATGCTGGCCCTGCAGGACTGGACGGAAACGCTTTAGAGCTAAGAACACTGCTAACAGCTCTAAGTGGTTGATGTGCAGCTGGCGCTGAGCCGCGGACCAGATCCCTCTCACTGACGCACCCTCGCACAGCGCTCCCCACCCACTTAGGGAAGCATCTGTGGACACCACCTTGCGAAACAACACCCTCCCAATCCGAGAGCCCTGGTGCAGTAGCCCGGGCTCCCTCCAAGGACGGAGAGCTAGCATGCAAGACGCAGTCACCGGCAGCCTCCTCCGGAGGTGACGCGAAGCACACAAACGGTGAGAGAGAGTCCAGCGTTGAAACGCTCTCATTTTCAACAGCCCAAGCGGCACTACGGCGATCATAGATGCCATCATGCCCAACAAGCGCAATATCGTCTGGAAACGCAGTCTGCGTCCCAGCTGAAATTGAGCGAGGCAGCGATGAAACGCGGCCACTCTGTGCTCTGACAACCGTGCGCGGCTGGAAAGAGAGCATATTTCCAGACCGAGAAAAGCGATCTGTTGACCTGGGATTAGCGAGCTCTTCTGAAAGTTCACAGAGAACCCCAGTGTCTGAATGTGTGACAGAACCCGCGACAGCTGCGTCTCCGCCTGTTCTCTGGAGCAAGCCACGAGAGCCCAGTCGTCCAGGTAGGCCAAGATGCGGATGCCCCTCTTCCTGAGGGGCGCTAGCGCTGCCTCGGCACATTTCGTAAAGGTGCGGGGAGCGAGCGACAGCCCGAACGGCAGCACTAGGTATTCGTAGGCTACGCCCTCGAATGCAAACCTCAGAAACTGCCTGTGTTTCGGGTGTATAGCGACATGAAAATAAGCATCTGTTAGATCGATTGTCGCAAACCAATCTCCCGGGCCGACTGCACTCAGGAGCTGTCTGAGTGTTAGCATCTTGAACCTGTACGTTCGCAGGTACGTGTTCAAGACTCGCAGGTCGAGGGTGGGACGAAGCCCTCCCCCTTTCTTCGGAATGACAAAATAACGGCTGTACCAACCTTTGTCCGTCTCCGAAGCGGGGACCACCCGTATTGCTCTCTTCTGTAATAGCGCCTGTATTTCCTCTCTGAGTACCAAGGCTGCCTCGGGGTTGACAATCGTGTTCACGACTCTTTGGAAACGAGGCGGCTTGACCCGGAACTGCAACCGGTAACCCATGGCAACGGTTTGCAGCACCCACGGAGAGGGGGCGCAAGCGCGCCACTGAGGGAAGTGAGCAGCCAGCCGGCTGGCCTGCAGCACTGACGGCGGGGCGCCGTCGCCCCCCAGTGTGTCTGCAGGGGACTGCATCCCCTGCCTGACCTGGCTCATTTCGCCTGCAGGTTGAGCATTTGAGATTGTTTGAGAGTAAACAACACTCTTTATTGATTGCAACATGGGAACATGTACATTTATACATTTTGTTGGGTGCACCTTTTCCGGGGCATAACAATGAAAAACAGCGGGAACACTCGATGTGGTCGCTTGAACATTCAACACATCTGAACCGTGTGCAGGGGTTATGTGCTTGGGAGACCGCGATAGGGAAGTGCAGCGCCTTCTGGGGCTGACAACCTGAACAGAACTTAAGCGGCACCTCTTGTGCGGCAACAGAGGGGTAAGAGCAGCGTCTCCCTGCTGCCGGATCCCTTCCCCACTCGCAATCACAGCTAGGAGGGCTGAGGCTTCTTCCTCCTGGGCGTCGGGTCCCGTCGGGGGCCCGGGGGAGGGCCTTTGCCCCAGGCCGACTGGCGTGGAGCTCGGGCCGGAGTACGTGCTCTCGCCGGCGGCCCTCCCACTCCAGCAGTGGGCGCCGGTCTCTTGCCAGCTGTCAGAGGAGCGGCGGGCCAGTGAGAGCTAGCAGTGGGCTTGGGCTGGGGCTGGCGTCTGGGGATGATGTCGCGCAGAGCTTCCGTCTGCTTCTTCCTCAGATCGAATCTAGCCTGAATGGCTTCAAGTGAATGTCCGAATAACCCAGCCGCAGACACTGGTGCGTCCAGATACACAGCTCTGTCTCTATCAGGGACGTCGGAGAGGGTCAGCCACAGGTGCCTCTGCGCCACCACTGTCGAAGCCATCCCCCTGCCCAGGGAGAGCGCTGCACAGCGAGACGCACGGAGGATGTAATCCGTGGTGACTCTAACCTCGTTAAGAAGAGGTGACAGCGGGCTGTCCTCCGGAACCAGCGATCCAAGCTCCGCCAGGCACATTGCTTGGTACGTCTGGAGCATGGTGACGGAGCTCATGGCTCGAGCGGTGCCGGCCTGAGCCCGATAAATCTTCTCCAGCTGCGAGGCCGAGAATCTGCAGTGCTTGGACAGCAGAGTTGCGGGGCCACCGACACCATGGTTATGGGACGGGGCCAGATAAGCAGCCAGAGACGGCTCCATAGGGGGTGGGTTAGCTAAACCAGCTCCCTCGGCGCCGTCCAATTCCATGTACTGTCCATAGCCGGGCACAGTGACGCGGGTAGACAGAGGTTTGTCCCATGACGCTGTTAGCTCGCAGAGAAAGTCTGGGAACATGGGGAGGCAGTTTTTGGCCGTTGCGGGCTCCGGTGGAAGGAAAAAACCCGCAAACCGCGACGGCTTCCGAGCTGGTGGAGGAGAGGGCCAGTCCACCTGCAGCTTCTCAGCGGCACGGCGAAACAGGGAGAAAAGAGAGGTGTCATCGTGGCCGACCGGCGCAGCAGCGGCGGCATATTGGGTCGACAATGAGCTCTCCTGCTCATCCTCCGACAAACCATGGATGTCCAGGCCGATGTCCAGCACGTCATCGTCTTCCTGGGGAGCGCTGGCGGGCTTCAACCCAGGCTGAAGCCCGTCAGCGCTCCTGCATGGTTCCGGTCCGTCATCGGCTAACCCGTCAACGTATTCCATGTGGTCAGCCCAGCTAATCGCGGGGACATCGACCTGAAAATTTTCGTCTTCGGACTCGGACGAAGCCGGGGCTCCAGACTCGGAAAGAAGAGGGTCATGCCGTGCGACAGCCGAGCGTCCCAGCACTCTTTCCACAAACGTCACCCGTCTTTCCAGGGTCGAGCGTCGGAGCTGGCGACAAAACGCACAAGCTTCGGGCTCCGTCAACGCTCTCCTAGCGTGGACGATCCCCAGGCAGACAGGGCAGGCATCGTGCTGGTCGCTGTCGTGCAAAGAGAAACCACATCCCTGAGGACAGGGGCGAACAGAAGATTTCTGCTTTGCTCGCTTCGGTTTGGAGTCCATTCCCAAAACGCAAAGCGAAACGCTGCACAAGAAAAACTTGAAAATAGCGCTCCGCGGGCAGCCTACGCACCAGCTGGGCGGTGGAGGCTAACACCAACAGGGGCAGTTAAGCTAGGTTCAAGTTGGCAGACAACGGAGCTAACTAGCAGTAGCTAGCTAGCCCAACTCAGCAGAGGTGTTCTCAGCGAGGTGAAGAGCGTAAGAACTGAGGGATGACGGTGATGGCAGCGGCTATATGTGCGGGCGGGGCCTTGCGCGTGTCATCACACGTCATCTGCCGTAAAGGCGTGAATAAAGGTTTCTTCAGCCAGGACACGCGAGGGCGTGATATCCCATACTTATGTGTTGTACCGAGTGAATCGACTGAAAGGGAACTGCTACCCCACAATCCTGATAAGGATAAGTGGAAGAGGATGGATGATTGCAAAGGAATCAGTTGTTAATTATTGTAGCCAGTATTTTTTTCAGAAGAAAACATTTCTTGAGTGGAAAGCCCCCCCCCCCCCCCCCCCCCCCCCCCCCACACACACACACACACATGCAAATTAAAGACAGAAGCACAGGACTGCCCAGTACAGTTGCAAGAAGAGCACTTGGTCTAATCTTTGTGCCATCTTTTCTTTGTTGCAGGATCTTGATGAAGAAATGCCTCAGCAAGGCTCAGAAGCCATGCATTCTTCTTCAGTGCAAGATTTTGAAGAGGTAACATTGACCTAGGACAGATTTTAATGAATGTTTCTCATGCACGATGTGTACCTTACGCTATTTGCCGATAGTGAAATGGTCTATTCATCCTCTTGAGTGATGCATTTTTAGTAACTGTCAGATTACTGTTCTTTTGTCTTCATTCTCTATCTGTTACACACGAAGACTGAGACCAGCCAGATTCAGAAGACTGTGAGCTGCCTAAAGCCGCAACCAAACAGCTTTCCAAACAATGATCTGGACCTGAAACATCCAGAGCCTGAAAGGGTAAATATAATCCAGTGTACCACTTAATGAACTAATAATTTAATCTATCATCATTCTTTATGGATGCTGTGTGTGTGTTTGTGTTTGGCAGTCACCTGGGTGTGATGTGATTTACATGGACTGTGGCTTGTAGGTCCTTTTCATTGTTTCAAAGTGCAAGTCTGGATAACATCTGAGTGTGTGTGTGTGTGTGTTAACCACCCAAATGTGACTTAGGAGGACCACACTGTTATTGGGAGACTCTGTCAAAGTTTGCTTCATGGTGACATCACTCTGGTTTTAGGAGGGGTCTTCTCGTATTTCTTGACAGTTTGACCTACAGCATGCAGAACTGACTACATGTGCTTTGTTTCTATGTGGTTTGAAACTCAGGCTTGAACATTAAGATAGATAGTACTATACAACTTAACTTGTTTTAGGCACTTTTTACTGCTGGTAGTGCATGGGCTCTCTCGCTGTGTACTCTGGCTTCTTCCCACAGTCCAAAGATGTAGCTTATGGGGTTAGGTTAACTGGTGATTCAAAACTGCCCTTTGGTGTGAATGCAAATGCTTGTCCTTCCATGTTAGACTGGTGATCTGTCCAGGTTGTACTGCCCTATGGTAGCTGGTATAGGCCCCAAAACTGCTACCCCACAATCCTGATAAGGATAAGTGGAAGAGGATGGATGATTGCAAAGGAATCAGTTGTTAATTATTGTAGCCAGTATTTTTTTCAGAAGAAAACATTTCTTGAGTGGAAAGCCCCCCCCCCCCCCCCCCCCCACACACACACACACACATGCAAATTAAAGACAGAAGCACAGGACTGCCCAGTACAGTTGCAAGAAGAGCACTTGGTCTAATCTTTGTGCCATCTTTTCTTTGTTGCAGGATCTTGATGAAGAAATGCCTCAGCAAGGCTCAGAAGCCATGCATTCTTCTTCAGTGCAAGATTTTGAAGAGGTAACATTGACCTAGGACAGATTTTAATGAATGTTTCTCATGCACGATGTGTACCTTACGCTATTTGCCGATAGTGAAATGGTCTATTCATCCTCTTGAGTGATGCATTTTTAGTAACTGTCAGATTACTGTTCTTTTGTCTTCATTCTCTATCTGTTACACACGAAGACTGAGACCAGCCAGATTCAGAAGACTGTGAGCTGCCTAAAGCCACAACCAAACAGCTTTCCAAACAATGATCTGGACCTGAAACATCCAGAGCCTGAAAGGGTAAATATAATCCAGTGTACCACTTAATGAACTAATAATTTAATCTATCATCATTCTTTATGGATGCTGTGTGTGTGTGTGTTTGGCAGTCACCTGGGTGTGATGTGATTTACATGGACCGTGGCTTGTAGGTCCTTTTCATTGTTTCAAAGTGCAAGTCTGGATAACATCTGAGTGTGTGTGTGTGTGTGTGTGTTAACCACCCAAATGTGACTTAGGAGGACCACACTGTTATTGGGGGACTCCGTCAAAGTTTGCTTCATGGTGACATCACTCTGGTTTTAGGAGGGGTCTTCTCGTATGTCTTGACAGTTTGACCTACAGCATGCAGAGCTGACTGCATGTGCTTTGTTTCTATGTTGAAATTTTTTGAAACTCAGGCTTGAACATTAAGATAGATAGTACTATACAACTTCTTAACTTGTTTTAGGCACTTTTTACTGCTGTAATGCATGGGCTCTCTCTGGCTGTGTACTCTGGCTTCTTCCCACAGTCCAAAGATGTAGCTTATGGGGTTAGGTTAACTGGTGATTCAAAACTGCCCTTTGGTGTGAATGCAAATGCTTGTCCTTCCATGTTAGACTGGCGATCTGTCCAGGTTGTACTGCCCTATGGTAGCTGGTATAGGCCCCAAAACTGCTACCCCACAATCCTGATAAGGATAAGTGGAAGAGGATGGATGATTGCAAAGGAATCAGTTGTTAATTATTGTAGCCAGTATTTTTTTCAGAAGAAAACATTTCTTGAGTGGAAAGCCCCCCCCCCCCCACACACACACACACATGCAAATTAAAGACAGAAGCACAGGACTGCCCAGTACAGTTGCAAGAAGAGCACTTGGTCTAATCTTTGTGCCATCTTTTCTTTGTTGCAGGATCTTGATGAAGAAATGCCTCAGCAAGGCTCAGAAGCCATGCATTCTTCTTCAGTGCAAGATTTTGAAGAGGTAACATTGACCTAGGACAGATTTTAATGAATGTTTCTCATGCACGATGTGTACCTTACGCTATTTGCCGATAGTGAAATGGTCTATTCATCCTCTTGAGTGATGCATTTTTAGTAACTGTCAGATTACTGTTCTTTTGTCTTCATTCTCTATCTGTTACACACGAAGACTGAGACCAGCCAGATTCAGAAGACTCTGAGCTGCCTAAAGCCGCAACCAAACAGCTTTCCAAACAATGATCTGGACCTGAAACATCCAGAGCCTGAAAGGGTAAATATAATCCAGTGTACCACTTAATGAACTAATAATTTAATCTATCATCATTCTTTATGGATGCTGTGTGTGTGTTTGTGTTTGGCAGTCACCTGGGTGTGATGTGATTTACATGGACTGTGGCTTGTAGGTCCTTTTCATTGTTTCAAAGTGCAAGTCTGGATAACATCTGAGTGTGTGTGTGTGTGTGTGTGTGTGTTAACCACCCAAATGTGACTTAGGAGGACCACACTGTTATTGGGAGACTCTGTCAAAGTTTGCTTCATGGTGACATCACTCTGGTTTTAGGAGGGGTCTTCTCGTATTTCTTGACAGTTTGACCTACAGCATGCAGAACTGACTACATGTGCTTTGTTTCTATGTGGTTTGAAACTCAGGCTTGAACATTAAGATAGATAGTACTATACAACTTAACTTGTTTTAGGCACTTTTTACTGCTGGTAGTGCATGGGCTCTCTCGCTGTGTACTCTGGCTTCTTCCCACAGTCCAAAGATGTAGCTTATGGGGTTAGGTTAACTGGTGATTCAAAACTGCCCTTTGGTGTGAATGCAAATGCTTGTCCTTCCATGTTAGACTGGTGATCTGTCCAGGTTGTACTGCCCTATGGTAGCTGGTATAGGCCCCAAAACTGCTACCCCACAATCCTGATAAGGATAAGTGGAAGAGGATGGATGATTGCAAAGGAATCAGTTGTTAATTATTGTAGCCAGTATTTTTTTCAGAAGAAAACATTTCTTGAGTGGAAAGCCCCCCCCCCACACACACACACACACACATGCAAATTAAAGACAGAAGCACAGGACTGCCCAGTACAGTTGCAAGAAGAGCACTTGGTCTAATCTTTGTGCCATCTTTTCTTTGTTGCAGGATCTTGATGAAGAAATGCCTCAGCAAGGCTCAGAAGCCATGCATTCTTCTTCAGTGCAAGATTTTGAAGAGGTAACATTGACCTAGGACAGATTTTAATGAATGTTTCTCATGCACGATGTGTACCTTACGCTATTTGCCAATAGTGAAATGGTCTATTCATCCTCTTGAGTGATGCATTTTTAGTAACTGTCAGATTACTGTTCTTTTGTCTTCATTCTCTATCTGTTACACACGAAGACTGAGACCAGCCAGATTCAGAAGACTGTGAGCTGCCTAAAGCCACAACCAAACAGCTTTCCAAACAATGATCTGGACCTGAAACATCCAGAGCCTGAAAGGGTAAATATAATCCAGTGTACCACTTAATGAACTAATAATTTAATCTATCATCATTCTTTATGGATGCTGTGTGTGTGTGTGTTTGGCAGTCACCTGGGTGTGATGTGATTTACATGGACGAAGTTTATTAGTTGATATCTGCAACTGAATTGAAAACACACCTTTCCAACTGTCCAAAACAAATAAATGTTGCAATATTTTGCTAACAGTGTCACAATCATCGTCTGGTGTGCACAACAATATCATCTTTGGACAAGTGCATTCAGTGTGTGGGACCGGTTTCCTCCCTCAAGTGGCTTGGCTTTAAGTGCAAAGGTGAGACATTTAGTGAATAGGTACAGTGTATAGTAAAAAGCATTAATAGAGTTCAACAAGTTAAGACGTGCTGAAATGAACACTGCTCCCTTTTTAATTAATGGGTGGTCACGTCTAATTAAAGAAATGCAGTATTACCTCATTGGTGCAGGACCTTGTAAAAATGGTATACTTGGGATTGTCCTCAATTCCCCATTCCATAACATAAACTGCTCAAAATAATAAAGGGAACACTTAAACAATGCGATGTTACTCCAAGTCAGTCACACTTCTGTGAAATCAAACTGTTCACTTAGGAAGTAACACTGACAACCAGTTTCACATGCTGTTTTGCAAATAGAGTAGACAACAAGTGGAAATTATAGTCAATTCACCATAATAAAGGACTGGTTCTGCAGGTGGTGACCACAGACCACTTCTCAGCACCTATGCTTTCTGGCTGATGTTATGGTCACTTTTGAATGCTGGCGGTGATTTCATTTTAGTGGTAGCATGAGACAGTCTACAACCCACACAAGGGGCTCAGGTAGTGCAGCTCATCTAGCGTAGCACATCAATGTGAGCTGTGGCAAGAAGGTTTGCTGTGTCTGTTAGTGTAGTGTCCAGAGCATGGAGGTGCTACCTGGATGTGGAGTAGGCCATAGGAGGGCAACAACCCAGCAGCAGGACCGCTACCTCCACCTTTGTGCAAGGAGGAACAAGAGGAGCCCTGCAAAATGACCTCAAACAGGCCACAAATGTGCATCTGTCTGCTCAAATGGTCAGAAACTGACTTCATGAGGGTGACTTGAGGGTCCAGCATCCACAGGTGGGGATTGAGCTTGCAGTCCAACACCATGCAGGATGTTTGGCATTTGCCAGAAAACACAAAGTTTGGCAACTTCAGCACGGGCACCCTATGCTCCTCACAGCTGAAAGGAGGTTCAAACTGAGCACGTGACAGTCTGGAGATGCCGTGGGGAATGTTCTGCTGCCTGCAACATCCTCCAGCATGATCATATTGGCAGTGGGTCAGTAATGGTGAGGGGTGGCATTTCTGTGCCTGCCAGAGAGCCTGACTGTCATTGGGTAACAAGATGAGGTCCTCGGACCCTTTGTGAGACCACATGCTGGTGCATTTGGCCCTGGGGTCCACCTAATGCGAGACGACACTGGGCCTCATGTGGCTGGAGTATGTCAGCAGTTCCTCCATGACAAAGGCATTGATGCTATGGACTGGCCCGCCTGTTCCCCAGACCTGAATCCAATTGAGCACATCTGGGACATCATGTCTCACTCCATCCACCACAAACTGTCCAGGGGTTGGCAGATGCTTTAGTCCAGGTCTTGGAGGAGATCCTTCAGGAGACCATCCGCCACCTCATCCCGAGCATGCCCAGGCATTGTAGGGAAGTCGTACAGGCATCTGGAGGCCACACACATTCAACTACACACTTTCATGCCACTCAACTACCTAAAGAACAAAGTATTTAATAAGAATAATTCCTTCATTCACATCTGGGATGTCCTTTTTTGGGGGGGGGAGGGGGATTAGCAGTGTATGTGTAGTCATTAAAATATCCTTAATGTGAACAGTTTTGTTTTTTTTTGTTTTTTCAGCATTTGACATTACTGCAATGCTTTGACAAAAAACTACTTCACTTAAATAGAACTGCAAAGCTAAATTAAGTCTATCAAAATGTGTTTCAGTTTGTTTAGGGGTCTGGCACAAATCTTGCCTTGCAAAATTGGCAAATCAGAATTGCCACCAGTCAACACAGGTGTGTATCCCATTCATATTTGGCTTGACTTTTTTTCAGTTTATTTTTTACCTGTCTAAAGTATTGATCAATTAAAAAAACTTTTGTTCTTACATTCCAGAAAGAAGAAATTTCTGAATATTCAGGGGAGGATGGATTGCCACATTCAGTTCTGGATCAAATATCAAGCGATGATGATGGCAACCACAGCATATCAGAAGAAGAATATGTGCCAGATTCAGAGTCATATGATGAAGATTCAGATGAAGACATCTCATTATTGCCAAGCACATCAAAAGGTCTGCTATGCCAAGATGACATCTCCAAAGCGCATGAACAATCAGATTCAACGAATTTAATCCACAACTTGACAAAGGACAAGCCACAAGATAAAAGTGAGCTTTGCGAAACTGAATCAGAAAAAATGACTTTAAGTAAAAGAAATTACTGCTATTTTTGTGGCAAACCACAAGCTAAAATTTCCCGCCACCTGAAAACGCACAAAACGGCTCCTGATGTTGTGCATGCATTTTCCCTGCCTAGAGACTCAAACGAGCGTAAAAGTCTGTTAGAGAAATTGAGAAATAAGGGAAATTTTAAGCATAATGCTGCAGTTTTGCATGGTGGAGTGGGACCACTGAAAGTGAAGAGAAGACCCAAGATTAAAGCAGTAGAGGGAAAGTTTGCTCATTGCTTTTATTGTCAAGGGATGTATGTTCGCAAGGATCTTTGGAGACATGTCCGCAGATGTCCTAACAAACCAAAAGATGACACGGATAAAGAACCTGGAAGAACCAAAGTACTCGGCCTGGCTTTAACTCTGGAGTCTCAGTGTTATCCGCAGGTGTCAAGTGGAGTCTGGAAGGTTCTTGCTGTTATGAAACAAGATGAGATTGCCTCAGCTGTGCGAAATGACTTTACTGTTATTCAGTTTGCCCAGTCCCTCTACAATAAACATGGACAAGACCCTACAAAGTATGATTATATACGACAGAAGCTTCGTGAAGCGGGACGTTTGTTGTTGTGTCTGCGCACAGAATTCTCAGTGCATAACATGGAAGAAGCTATTAAGCCTGCTAATTTCCAGAGAGTTGTGCAAGCAGTAAAGAAAGTTTCAGGTTTTGATGAAGAGACACTGTCATACAAAACTCCAAGCCTTGCGCTGAAACTGGGACATACACTGCATAAAATGTCTGACATTATCCATTGTCGTGCCCTCATGACAGAGGATGAAGCCCTAATCAAGTCCACTGATGCGTTCAAGAAGTTGTATGTCTCCAAATGGTCTGAGATGGTGTCTCACCGTGCCTTGAACACATTGAGTGAGGCAAAGTTTAACAAGCCATCAACATTGCCCTTTACAGAAGATGTTCGGATTCTCCATCACTACCTTCAAAAATCTGCAGAAAGTGCCTTTTGCAGCTTGGAGAACGAAGCCACAGCTCAGAATTATGCCCAACTTGCACAAGTTACACTCTCACAAATCATTGTGTTCAACCGAAGACGTTCTGGAGAGGTTTCAAAGATGCGCCTCAAAAGTTTTCTTGAAAGAGACAAAACAGCACTCCACACAGATGTTGCCATGGGGCTCTCAGAAATGGAACAGAGACTCTGTAACTATTTCTGTAGAATAGAAATAATGGGAAAAAGGGACAGAAATGTTCCAGTTCTGCTAACACAAAGCATGCTGGATGCTCTGTCACTACTGGTTAGTAGGAGGCCTGACTGTGGTATTTGTGCCACTAATATCTACCTCTTTGCAAGACCCCGATCAATGAGTCATTACAGAGGAATGGACTCCTTGCGTGTTCATGCACACCAGTGTGGAGCAAAGCAGCCTGAGTATCTAAGATCGACACAGCTCAGAAAACATGTTGCCACACTCTCACAAGTCCTTAATTTGAAAAACAACGAACTTGATCAGGTTGCAGATTTCCTGGGTCATGATATCCGCGTTCACCGCGAATTCTACAGATTACCAGTTCCCACAACACAGCTGGCCAAGATTTCCAAACTGCTTTTAACACTGGAAAAAGGACAACTTTCCCAGATCCAGGGGAAATCACTGGATGAGATCAAAATAGAAGGTTTGTATTGAAAGGAGCAAATATTAGGGCAGTAGTTGAATATTATGCTTTATCAACCGAATTAAAACCTAAAAGCACAGACCATTCTGTTAAATGTCCATGATTTAAGGTTCTTGAAGTCTATTGTTTCATCACTTTGCAACATTTGGCAAACTGCAGAGTGGTGGCCTTAAATAGTAAAACTATGTACTATAATTTCCAGTATTTGTTCTGTATTTTGTCATATCTCGTTGTTAATGTGAGGTTTTTGGGGGGTTTGTGTTTGGTTTTTTGGGGGGGTTTTCCCACAATTTCTCAGATGAAATTGCATTAAGTGATGCTGAAACAAAGGACAGTGAGAGTGAATCAGATGATGATGACACAGCACTCACAATGTTGGCGTGTGGCACCAGTGAGCCTGTACATGCAGTAGCTGATTCCACAAACACAGCGCAGCTCCAAGACACTGTAGATTGTGGTAAGTTACCACTAGCTTGGTTTCTGTGGATAAAATGTTTGTTACAAATATTAAAACTTAATCAAATTGTGTAATCAGCAGATGAAGGACCACTCACAATGCCTGCAGCAAGTGAGACTGCTGCTCCCTCTGAAGGTAAGGGGTGCAGTTGGTTCTCTAAGCTTATTATTGTTTCATCACTTTGCAACATATGGCAAACTGCAGAGTGGTGGCAAAAAGTCACTTGGATGAGTGACAAAATGTTTCTCCCACTGAAAACGCTACGTCCAGATTAACAGAATCAACGTTTTGGGATTTACTTACCTGGATGATTGAGCATGCATCAAGAGACTTTTATTCAACTTTTTATTCAGTCTTTTATTCACAGCGGAACACTAAATGTCTCATTTTAGAAATTTGATAAATTTTCAAAGAGAATTTTAGCTCGTTTTGATATTGATGGTAGCAACACATTTCAGAAGTTAGTACAGGGTAGCATCCATTCTTTTAACCACCAAATGTTTTTTGTTTTTTTTGTTTGGTTTTTTGTTTGTTTTAACTACTACTACTTTATATATCTTCCAGAGAAAAATGCTGCTCAATCCCACAATTCCCGAAGAGCTCCCAAAAACATGTGGTCCAAGGCTGAGGTTGCTGCAGTGATGAGGCATTTTAAAGACCACATAAACGAAGGGAAACTAGCCACCAAAAATGAATGCAGTCATTGCAAATTGGTAGAAGATCCGGTGTTGGCAGGAAGAACAGTTCAAAACATAAGAGATTTTGTAAGAAACAGAGGATTAACTGCAAAAAGGCAGAAAAAAATGAACTAAAATAACTGTTTAGAGAGCTGTGGTTTTACATCTTGGTCAGATTGCCAATTGTTGTTAACACTGATGTTCTGTTTAAAGAAAAAAAAGTTCTTGTTAAATACAGAAGCAGTTTGTATTTCATAATTTTTACATTTAATTTATTTAGGGTTTTTTTTGACGGGTTATATTTAAAATAAAAAATTATAAATGCATATTTTCTCCCCTTAATATTTACCTTTAAACTATTAAAATTCATTTTAAATGTTTTTAATTTTTCTGTTTTCTATATTTTTATATTTCTGTGGGAAGCGTGGGCATTTTTGTCCATAGATTTCTTTTTTTATTTATGGTTAAAATTAATGTTCAGATCCAAGAACACTAATAAAATGATGTTCCAGTAATCCTGTGTCCTGTCAGATGTGTATTCATGGTAATGATGAGCTATTTACATATTACATCATTGTCCCTTTAAAGACCCAATATTGTTTTTTTTGGACCTCATAAAACACATTGTTGTCAAGTGGACAATGTCTCCAGAAAACACAATAGAGTCTGGTTGGTGTGTATCAGTTTATCTAGACTTCTATAGGGAGTGTATGAGGTCTGAAGTGACCCAAATTTTTTTCAGATTTTTTCGAACACTTTAACCTCGCTCCCTTGGCTCTAAGTCCTTTCAAAAGGGTAGTCCACTTAAACCACCACCGGGCGGATTGACGTAGTATAGTCCCGCCATACCACATAGACCCGTATGTGTGTGTGTGTGTGTGTGTGTGTGTGTGTGTGTGTGTGTGTCAGACCTCCTGCTGACCAAAGGGTCGTAAACCCAGGAAGCTTACATCAAAAGAAACAGGTCTTTCAGAGAGGATGTATCTACAATAAAACCTCCCCCAGCACAGAGTGGCTGGAGAGGTGGTCAGGATCAAAGGAATGGCTTTGATCCTACTGCTTGAACTAAGACTGTACAAATTTAAGAAACACAATGGCAACATTCAACAATTAGACTTAACATTTCCCTCCTTTTTGTCATTGTATACTTAAATTTCAACTTATGCACCCTTTGTTTGGACAGTGTCAGTGTAGATTTCATTCATGCACAGTAAACTACATCCTATACATAAGCAAATCAGTCTCAACAGTTCAAAAACAGGAATTAATATTTTCAAAAGAAGATGCCACCAAGGACCAGACGGTAACCAAGCTATCCAGCCTTGTGGCGGATCTACTCCTGTCGTGCAATTCATTATGTATTTCTGCAAGTAAACAACTGAATGTCAAAGGTCAAACAAGAAGAATCATCATTCTCAAAAATCATATGTCTCTACAATCCAACTGTATACAGACATAGGTATTTAAACGCATCAGTCGACTTTATTGTTTGTCCATGTGGCTCTCAGCTAACTTGTAAGCTGCAGCCTGGTCAACACCCGTCTTTATGACTCCTATCAACCCCCCAAATCTTCTCACTGTAGGCATCCTGTGGGGGTTAGAGTCAACTGGTGAATTATCTGCATTTACAACTCTTCTCCTGTCCTGTTGTCACCACAGAAAAAGCTTTGTAAAGGAAATTGGATCAAGGTGTTTTGATCTTCTTGGCTCAAAACCTCAAGTGTTCATGATGTGAATGTAGACAAAAGGCTTCTCTGTTTACATCCTTCTTGCAAAAGACAAAAGAATAGGTGATGTTGCCATGTTCCATGGTTAATCTCCAACTTGGGCTAATCCATTGTCCTTCATACACATAGGCAATTGGCCTGTTTCCAGTTCGTTTAACTGTATAATGTCCTGCAACAAGTCATATTCTTTGAGTCAGACGAGCAGGTCTGTCCTACCAGAGCAGTTCACCTTCCCAGCTACTGGTGAATCAACCTTCCATTCAGGTTCAGAGCAGTTGAAAAGTTGGCAGTGTTCCCGGATGTGTTGCTAAGGCAACCAAACAAACTGTCTCGCTCTCAGTGATGCTATATGGCCACAGTCCAGAAGAATGTGTAGCCAGTGGCATCACAAGCATAACCATTGGTCTCGTTGTTTATGTGAGCGGTTGTGTTCATAAACTGCCACCAGTAGTTGTTGAAAACCCATGCTGGTACTGGGTGTGGTTTGCTCTGTTCCAGTGCGCTCCCTGTCATCCCACTCAGGGTCCACAGGCACAAGAAGATGCACAGCACATTCCCAGCCATTCTGATGAGTACCTGTGGCTCAGTTAGTTTCTTCACCGGATTGAGACGAGGGGCCCTGGAGGCTCCCCCCCCCCCCCTTTGTTCCCGGTCTTCCTGGCACTTACTCCGAGCTGGCCTGGATGTGTGTCACCTTCTTGCAGTGCGCTTGATGTATCCAAATGTTTCTTCCGGCAATCTTCACTGCTGTGGTCGTCGTCAGCAGCACCCGATAGGGACCTTTCCATCGTGGACTGGACCAGCACTTCCTCTCCATGGCCTTATCAACATCCAATCTCCAGACTTCAGACTCTGCTCCTGCAGAGAAACAGAATCATCTGGCAGATCATTTGTTCTCATGACTACTTTACTTTTAAACATTTCAAGCATCTAATCTGCTAATATGCTCTCTCTTCTGCTTTTCTATCATCACTACAGAAGACTGGAACTCTAAATGCTCTAACATATATAATCTCAAAGAGTCAGACCATTCTCTGTTGGAGTAATCCTCATGTACTTATTCTATACAGTCTAACCATGTCCTGCCTGTCTTCCTAAATCTTAACTTTACTGTTCCATTAGTTCTCTCTGCCTGCAAAAAGTTTTTTTTTAAAGTATTTAATAATCCTAAAGTATAAACTAATTCTAGAGTGAGTATAACGACTGCTCATCTCCCTCCTGTTGAGACATGGTATAGCCCATGGCTCAAAATAGCAGCAGTCTTATACAAATTATTAGGCAGTATTGGTTTATCACACAGATAATAAACACCATCCTGCAAGCTCGCTCCTTCTGTAAGTCACAACTGTTTTCCTGCTGTAGGTGAGTGGCCCTACATGTCTGCTGATGTTGTACTGCTAAAATGTTAACACCATGTTTAACTACTGCTGCCTCCTTTGTGATCATATCTGCAAAAACTTTCCCTAATGCAACTGGATCTTTCCCTCACATGTGTGCTGCACATTTACAAACGGCAATTCTACTGGGAAATAACACTGCCTCCAGCAGATTTTGCAAGAGTTTGGTGTGTTCTGCAGGTTTCCCTGTAGAGGTTGTCACACCTCGTCTCACTCACTGCACTACAAAGAAATGTACAGTAGCAAATGCATACTGCCTATCAGTGTATATTGTCTCTCTACAGCTTTACACGCTTCCGTTAAAGCTAGCATCTCTGCTGCTCAAGCAAATATGAAACATGCTAGTTGTCCTACACAGATAACTCTCTCTCACTGTCTGCTACAGTAAAACCTGTTCTAGTCTGTCCCTCTGCTGTTGTAAAACTCAAACCATCAACAAACCAAACCTTTCCCTCAACGAGTGGCACATCTATTAAGTCATCCCTCGGCTTACACTTCTTCTCCTCGCGCTCCCTACTCTCATGAGAAGTGCCCTCCTCCGTTGGCAAAAAGGGTTTGACAGATTCAGAATTGTGCACCACTTTATGGTAATATGTGTGGTTGTGAGAGTAACAGTAACATTAAAGGCAAGTGTCTTGTAGGTGACAGAAATGTAAGTTTAGTCTGCAGTAGTAAACATCTACCTCTTCTGGAACTAACAATGTCAAAAGGTGAAATAAACTATTGAAACATTGTACAGCTTAAGCTGCTGCACATACTGATCTCACGCATGGAGGTAAAGCACGAGCAACTAGAGCTAATCTTTTAGGATAGTAAGTTACTGGCTTCACTTGTGGAAAAAGTGCTGTTAGTTATTTTACAGTCACCTGGCATTTGTGCTGTTCACAGAACCACAAGTCCATCGTTGGACCTCCTCTGCGCTATCACTTTTTGGAGCTTGGCACGCTCCCTCAGGTTCCATTTTCCAACGCTGCTGAAGATTTAAGGCAGAGCACGTCGTACACCTTAGTTGTCTTCCTTAACGTCAACGTCGAAACTCTTTCATCTTATTTAAGATTTGCTGTGCAAAGTCTCCTCGTGACGATCCTTTGGAAGCCCAGTAGCACAGCTCTCTGTGCTGAAGGTGATCTCTGATCCTCCTGAAGACTCTCTCCAGGCCTCAGCTTCCATCTTATGGGCGATCCTCTCAGTCACTCCTTCTCGTCATGGCACCTCACAACATCTACAAATTGAAAAATGACACTGCTCTCGCCACACGGCTTTTGCCACGTGTCAACTCCCCAATGAGACATGTACAAGAATGTTGCACAGTCTCCCTAAAACAATCTCCAGGGTTTGTCCCTTGGAGCAGCTTCACTCGCTGTAACCCTGTGTAAAAACATTAGTCAGCACTTAAATGTTCAGCTTGTTTAGCTCCCAGCTCCTGTATCACAGAAGACAAAGTCTTAAATTTAAAACAACTTCACATTTGCAACCAACTGTAGATCATAAGAGTAGTAAAGTATTCAGCATCACAGAGACAAGTATCATTGCAGGTTTATTCTAAACTCATTAAACTCCTACTTTTCCCCATAATTTGTTCCAAATTATTTAACATCTCAATGTTATTCCACATTGTAATCAGTGACTTCCCTTAAGTTTGTCACTCACCATGAGCCCAACAGTGTGGTCATATAATGAGCTCCATGTAACTATTCTGTAACCACTGCACATCTGTTCAATCGTCACTTGTCAGTGCTGAATCCTTTACAAGCACTCTTAAAGAAAAACAAACATCAGCCAAACACACGGTTCATCCTGGTTGTCAGGTGTCGGCCATCCAGATTCCAGAGGAGCTGTGAAAAGTCGTAAAGTTAACACTCGCTGTGGAAAAAGTAACAATGGTCTCATCACAGTATGTCTCACACTGCATTAATTTCTCCCCTGTAACATTCACATTTTCTCCAACATTCTCTCAACAACACAGTGCAATTTCATCATCAACATATAGCCTGTAACTACAGTTTCCTTCATACAAAATCTCAGTAATCCTGTGGTAGAGAAACATCATTAAGTTGTGTCATGCTGTAAATCACATGATCAAATCACATGATTAACCATCGGCTGTAAAAAGAAATGTAAATGTTAGCGCTGCGCAGGTGTATACACTCTTTCTCACAGTAATCTCTGTGAGCAACACAAGGTAGTGAATGGTACCTGGTAAATTCACAGACAGAGAATTGAAACTAAAAAGGTTAAATTTTCAGAGTTCACATAGTCATGTGACCCAAGTTTCCTCCTGTGGTCTCCTTCTGCTCCTGCAACAGAGACACACACAGAGATACATCCACACCTTTGTCAGGTGGGGGTTAACTTCACACAATGGTGTTAAGTCAGTCAGTCTTGTCAGCTTTTGTCAGTCAGTCAGTTCCCCATTTATTTTAAAATTCTTACTCATTCACTCAGTGATTCCTTCTTTTGCTGATTGTGGAAATTATCGTCGCATTCGTTTCCACGCTCAGCAAAATGACATCATTTCAAAAAGAAAAATAATTTAGACTGGATTTCCTCGTTGAATCCTTTTGGACAGGAACTTGTTTCCTGATTGTCCCAAATAAGTGGCTTTCTCCTGAGCCCATTTTAATTTTGGAGAAGCTCACTTTGCAACAGTTTTCTCGACGACGCTTCGATTCTAATCGTGCAGATCTGCTCAAACAGAGATCATCAAACAAAACTTTCAGTGCACCATGAAAGTAACAAAATAAAAGAAAGAAAATAAAGGAAATCAAGGGAAAGAAAGGCCTTGTTTAAGTCATGACACGTGTTCTTCATGCCAGGGGGATAAATCGTTACAACCCAATTGGCAGGTTCAACTTAGTAACAAAAGACAAATCAACAGCCAGTTTAATCTCAAACATTCATCCAATCAGCCATACACACAACATACAGCATAACCCTGTTGTCTTAGCACATAATAAGTTTCTTCTCATGTAACTAATATGCATGTAGGGTTGGTATAGTTAATGCATCTTCAGTATGTTTTTGTGGTCCTCTCTCATCACACTTTCATTATTCTCATCACTGCTTAAACAACACACATCTCTCTCTGTTTTTTTGTTTTTTTTAAACTGTACTTTTCTCCAAAACAGAAAATAGCATTACAGCTGTTTCAGACTGAGAAACACCAAACACTCTTCATGCTATCATTCATCCACACAACTATTTTATTTCTCTTCGTCCACTGGGCAGGTGACCTGCAGAATCACGTCTGCCCCAGCTGGATACCTTTTCACACACACCATGACGTCAAACACGCTCACACTCGCCGAATTGATCAGGAGAAAAACTTTCTTCATCTTCACACTCTGTTACAGAAACACCATGTTTTTGGTTTTTTTTTTTTGTGTTGTGTCAGGGATGGATATGTGGTTGTAACGTCTGTGTTCACTAACTTTACTTTCTGTTTCCTACCCTGCCTAGTCTGTCTTGGACTCAATGCTGCTCCTAATGCCTCTCCATACTCAGCCTTTAATTTCTCCTCCACCTCTGCCTCTGCTCTCTCACGCTCTTCTCTGGCTCTACTTTCTGCTAACATTCTTGCTCTTCATAATGCTTTTCTACGGTGTTGTTCTAAAGTAGTTGCAGTGGATTGAGCTGTAGTTTCATCCTCAGGTTTCACAAGAACTTCTTGCAATATTGCTCTTTTAACATTCTGTGCTTCTCTCCTCTTCTGAGTCTGCTCCAGCCACAACTTAGCAACTGCTAACTGCAATTCCTTCCTCTGCTTCGCTTTCCCTGTTTTACCTGCTACACTTACAGCTATTCTTTCTACCAGCATTTTACACTTAACTTCCACTAATGTCCCTTCAAATCCATATTTCTCACACCAACAACCTACATACTGCGTGCTGCCTGGTAAAAATTTCTCCATAAATTTTACATCCCCTTCTAAGGCAGACTTACACATTTTATTCTCCATTACAAGACAACAATCAGCCACACTCACGCGGACCACGTCTGGCCCGCACACACACACAACATAGGCCTATCGCTTGCATCTGCACGCACAGCTAGCGCCTGCACGCACAGCTAGCGCTCTCTGTTGAAAACTCTCAAACTCCCCATGTGGCGGAGAATTCAACCTTCGGACACTCTCTAACACCCCAAATGGCGGAGATTCCGGACTCCTCATGGCGGAGCTACCGAACCTAGGTTATCTCCACTCCCCACACGGCGGAGAAGCCTGCGTCTCTCTCACGCGGCTAGCGCGCTCCCGTACCTGCGGTCAACGCAGGGTCACGTAGCCGCTCTTTAAGGCCTTCTGTACTCACTGTTTGTTTACGTTCATGGGAAGAGTCTCTGGATCCCGTCAATCGTCATCCATCCCGAGGGGAGTTCAGGCGCAAACTTCCCGGCCTGGTGACAAAGCAAAGTGAAACACCAGGGCTTTACGTCAATCATCCCAGACGTTGTGGTGGCGTCCTCTCCCTCTCCTCGGTGGATGCAATGTGTTAGGCTCCGGCTCGGAGGACCAAATAAATGTTGGGTCTGTGTTTCCACAAACCCCGCTAATTCTAGAGACTTATTCATCATGAAGAAAACAAGACAGTCGATCGATCGATTACTTGCGCAAGGGAGGCCTCGTCTGTGTCCAGCACCACAAATGACCCCAATGGTGGCCTCCTCTCGCTGCCTTTTATTGACAAACTTCAAACAATAGTTTACAAAACACCTCCCCTTGCAACCCCCTTTGGTTACAAAGACAAGGCACTGTATGTAAATGTATACACTGAGTGTGTGTGTGTGTGTGTGTGTGTGTGTGTGTGTGTGTGTGTGTGTGTGTCAGACCTCCTGCTGACCAAAGGGTCATAAACCCAGGAAGCTTACATCAAAAGAAACAGGTCTTTCAGATAGGATGTATCTACAATAAAACCTCCCCCAGCACAGAGTGGCTGGAGAGGTGGTCAGGATCAAAGGAATGGCTTTGATCCTACTGCTTGAACTAAGACTGTACAAATTTAAGAAACACAATGGCAACATTCAACAATTAGACTTAACAAGACGTTTTCAAAAATCTCAGTTTTCAGTGAAAACGCCGTTTACGTGTGGACCAAAGGCGCAAACGCTCAGAAAAATCTGCGTTTTCAAAAATCCCGGTGTAAGTGTGGGCGTGGCCTTACTCAGCTTTGATGCTGCCAACGTGGTCACTGGATAAAATGAAGTAACCGGTCAAGGCAGCAGTGGCAGAGCAACCCTTATATTCGGTTTCTCATGTTTAAAAAATACTCAGTTACAGCGCACGTACAGATGATCTTTGTAGGTGGGATAAACCTGCTCTCAGCAAGAAGGTCGTGGGTTTGAATCCATGTCTGATTCTCTCCTGGTACCCTGACATCCTCCCACAGGTTAACTGCTTCTTGCCTAATAACAGCTGGGATAGGGTTACACACACACAGTCCTGTTTTCATATCTCCGTGGGGACATTGATGTAATGCTTTACCTAACACCTAACCCTAACCCTAAAAACTGAATGCCTAACCCTAACCTTCAGCCCTAAACCTAACCACAACGTAATCGTACCCCTGACACTAAAACACCATGTTTAGTCTCAAAAACGCCTTCAAACTCTTGGCGACGCTCATTTTGTCCACAAGTGGAGTCACGTTCCAGTTTCTGTAAACATGGTGCAAACACACACGACCCTGAGCTGAAAAGATGGATGGATGTGTAAAATCCATATTGCTGCTGTTCACAGCAGGACTTTGTTTAGCTTCTGTTCCAGTATTCCTGAACTGGCTTCTCCAAACCGGCAGCCTGCTGTTACGATCAGCTGTGGGAAATCTACAAACTCATTACAAAATATCAGAACTAAGACTTTTATTTTGACGGGTGGCTTCTCAGCTGGAGTTGGTATACGGCGAGCTGTGAGAGGACAGAGATGGAGAACGCACATTTAACTCTTTAACAGGAGATACGTTACGACTAACAGACGACTGCTGTCTACATGATGTCTTTGCAGCCCTTATGCTACATGTTACACAACTTTTCTTCATGCCAACAAGACTGAGGTGCCACATAGTCGACACATACAGCTGATTATGATGCATGTTTTACTGTTGCTATGTTCACATCATCTGCTTGGCTTTATTACTGAAAGCCTGGAGATCCTCTGACGTGTGCATGGCTGATGTGAAGTATGATTAGTCCTACATGACATCAACAACAGAGGCAATGAAAGCTTTGTTGTTAACAGGTTGTAGGTAAAGTCAAATGTCTACTTCTACACTTGTGTTGGGTAAAGTTCTTCTCACTGCAGCAGATTTATATCTGTGCTTTCACAGGGCGTGATGTGGAGCTCAGCGCTGAGGTGCAGGTCTCCTTGGAGACGGCATCCTGGCTGAAATATTATCATGCTTCCAAAACATTTCAGCTTTTATTTTGAAAGAAACAAGACTTGAAAACGAATCCCCTTCTTCCTCTTTGTCTTTGTTCTTCAGAGGAGTGTCACCTGGACAAACTCAGGGCTGTTCTAGAGCCTTTGTTATTATTTGACTCCATAGAAATAAAACTGAATGGAATCAAACAAAAACTCCCAAACAGCTAAAACACTTTGCTTTATTCTCTTTTTTAACAAATACGTTGAAGTCCATCCACAACAACACAGCTGAGATCTCCTTTGTAATCAAGTGTTTACATCCTTTGTACAGATCTGCATACAAAACAATCATTTACGTCCCACAGAAGTCTAGTTACACGTAACTATACAAGAACTGGTGAATGACAGAAACATGAGACACATGATCACAGGTGATAACAAAAAGAGAAAGAATTCATGTGTTAGTGATGTTTTTCAGCCCTGATGGCTCATGTTGGAGAAACAAGCTGAGGTACGTGGAAAGTTCACACACACACAAGTGGGCGTGAGCGCACACACAGAGAGAGAAACACAACTGAAGCATCTGTTTGCTGTTTCTGCTTTCATCATCTCTGCTGCTGTGTCAGGCTGGGGTCTCTCAGTGACGTGGTTGAGGTGAAGTATGACGAGTATCCCTGATTCAGTCCATCGAGACAAAGGGCAAAGAAAGCTGTTGTTAACAAACTCTATGGTGATGTGGCATTTAGCTCTGACTCTACGCTCTGCTGAATCCTTTGAACCTGCTGATCAGTAAAGCTCTACGTGCTGCAGCAGATTGACCTCATCTGTGTTCACAGGTGTGGACCTCAGCGCTGAGGTGCAGGAGACTTTCATTCAGTTCTCCCTGCAAACAGCATCCAGCCTGGAAATACTGTCATCTTTCCCACAAATGGTGCTCTTATCTCAGAGAAGAAGTCTGATGTAAATAACTGCAATCAACAGTGATGTTCTGCACAGATCACTTTTCCATTTTGCTCTCTAGATGAGTCCCAGCTGCCTGACCTTGTGTCCAGGTGATCGTCTCACTGAGGAGCTTTTGTTCTGAAAATCTCACGTCCATCACCTGTTTCCTTTTTACTATCTCTGCTCTTTCTTTATTCACAATGCTCATAATATCACACAATTATATTCATCACCTGCATGTTTTTATCCAGCTGCTGTTAGAACCAAACAAATAAAAGGATGAAAAGCCTGAAATCCTTTGATTTATTACATTTGAAACAAATATGAGAGCATCCCTAACAGCACAGCTGAGACCTTTGTTTTAATCAAGCCTCTGTATCGACACACTTGTAAAGATTCATATACAAAACATAATAGAATAAATCAATATAAAATACACATAATCACAAAAATGCAGCCATGTTGTGAGTTTGCATCTAAAACATGCATGTTTCCCTTTGTACAGGCAGATTTACAGCAGACAAAGCAACACGCTGATCGACTTTGACCGCTGCAAAAACAAAATACCCACCAAGTCTGAAGTCGATCAGAGGAACTGTTGACAGACTGACAGACAAACAGATGCTTGATTCATTAGTGCGATTAAATGTTCTTCTTTAGCAGCATCACTTCATGTGTTTGTGTTCCAGGAATAAAGGTCTGTTTAAACTGGACGTCTCCTCAGCATCACTCGTGCTGTCATGGTTTCAAAGCTGTGCAGAAAGAATCTGAGGGATGATACAGAGGTGACCAAAGTTACAAACATCCAGCTGTGCTGCAAATGTTTGCAGAGCTCCAAACTCTTTGGCTTTCTGCAGAGCAAGTATGGAAGAAGCACCTGAGCTAACTTCAGTTTAGACGATATGAGGAAAAATGCTGCTTCCCAAAGTTTCCTACAAGTATCCAGTTTATATTTAGAGAAGCGAAGGCTCTTTATCCTGACAACTACTCCCTGGTGGATCCCTGTCCTGTGACAGCAGCAAAGACTGTGTATCAGTATCATCAAAGCCACTTCAATAACCAGTGTTTAAAGCTCTCTAGCAGATGGACTTCAGTGGCAGCAGCCTCTGTCTGCTGTGTACAGAAGGTTCTCTGATGAAGCACACAGCAGATGCTGCACTACAACAGCAGCAGCAGCTCAGCTTCAGTTTGCTTCGACGCCCTTTTTGACCTGTGAAACAGCAGAAAATGAAACATTTCAACACCCGTTTGTTAGCGTGAGCTATTCTGCTGTTTTTCATCATTTCACAGGTGAAATAAAATCACATTTACTTCCTGTAGGAGTGATCGTGTCCAGCCTGACTGAGACCATGTGCTCCATCCTGCACAGGTAATAAACCTCTGACATGAAGGGCTGTCAAGTAGTTTTAGACAAATGGGGGTAAAAGAGACGTTAAAAGCTTAAAGAGAAACTACATTTTCTAAGAACTGTCTGACGTTCACCTCTCACACAGTGGATACGATTCTGCCGCTGCAGGAATAATCTTTGTGCTTATGAAACTGTCCATGTGTTTGCAGAAAATGTCACATGTTCAAAGCCATCCCAGCACCTGGGGTTTGTATAAGTGCAGCTGCTGGTGGGGAGATAGTCTCACTCTTCTATATAAAGAGTCAGCAGGCAGCAGATCTTCATCTGTGATCTCCTCCATCATCACGTCTTCACTCTTCAGCAGCTATGGCTTCACTTCGTGCCCTTCTGGGAGTGGTGCTGTGCTCCTCATGGTTTCTGCTTCTGCCTCAGGGGGACTTTGATTTACAGAGTCATCCATAATATTTTTTATTTTTTATTTTACTGCCCATCTATTTTCATACAAATGTCTCCGTCTTATGGAAAAGGGGTGGAGCTTATCCAACGAGGACAGGCAGGGCCCCCCAGACAGTTTAGCAGTCTATACAGGAGGCTGACCTTTGCAACATGTACTTCTATAATGACTTCACCATTTAGGTTATTTGGTTATGTTTCACCCTGGATTTTGTGTGTCTGCAAGCAGCTCTGCTTGCAGACGGCATCCTTCCTGAAAATGTTCTTCATCTTCCTAAAACCAGAACTTTTACATTGGTGCTGAAGTTCTATATAAAAACAGCCTGAAATACAAAGTGATGTTGTGCACTGATTACCTCACACTTTCCATGTTACCTTCTACAGAGGAGTGTCCGCCTGAGTGTTTTGTCTGATCTGTTGTTGATCGTCTCATTGACACTGCATGCAGATCTGACACCAGGGCTGGACTGGGACAAAAAATGGTCCCGGGCATTTTGACTGGAGACCGGCCCACCAGGTATTAAAGGAAAAACCATAAAGCCTCTGAATGAAAACAAACGCTGTTGTCACAGTGATGGACGCTGTCTTGTTGGTATACATGCATCAGTCTAATAAACTTAAACCTGCACCATCCTCCCTGTCCTGGTATTCTAAACAGGAAGTAGACTGTTGGTCGAGTTAACCTCCTGAACATCTACAACACACGGTGGAAACCTGACATTAAGACAGAGACTAGAGGTGAGACATGATCATTGCTGATTACTGATGACAGATTTAGATATGTTTTCATAAACCTTTCATTTGCCACATCAATAAACAGCACGGCAGGGCAAAATATGTTTTCTAACATGGCAACCTTTAAAAAGTGAAAGGAGACAGAAAGACAGGTGAGAAAGAATCAAACTGACTTTTTGATGCATTTTACACACAGCACTGGTGCAGAATCTAGAAAATGTGGGAAACACTGGCATCATATGCAGTACTTACTTCTGAAGAAATTGTGATGGGACCCTAAAAAATGACTATGTACAATAATGGATTTCTATACATTTTACATCAGATGGAAACGTTTGTTGTAAGATTCAGATAATTATTTATTAAAAGTGAGACATTTTAAATGAGAATAAGAAAGAAAAGTATTTCTTTGTGCCCCCCTCTCCCTGTTAATGCCCTACCTGCCCCCTGGCAACACTTTGCTAGGTCCGCCCCTGCACAGTTACCAGCTGTCAGCTACACAAAAAGGATCCTGGTGTTATTTGTCTCTCAGAAACAGTTCATAACTTCAACTCATTTTTGTTTTGTCATGTTTTGTTCTTTACATTGTCTTTCTTCTATATAATTGTTAAACATTTAATAAATATGTCTACAAAAAGATTTTAAAAATCAGACATTTCACACAGACACCCAAATGATTTCTGACTGATGAAGGGGGCTGAAGGTGCCCTGCTCTTGCCCAGCTTCTGCTGCTCTCTCCCTGCTCACTGTCAGCAGCTGGCAGCCTCGGTCCTGCCTGAGACTCTTCATCTATCAGTGCCAAAGAATATGGGAAATAGCAACGCACAACATGCACATTACAAAACAAGCACATGAATCAGCATTACATTCATTAGTGAAGTGCTGACGTTCGTTCCTAAACTTTGGGCCTTAATTAACATCACTGTGAACTAATGTTTGCTTTGCTTCTTAACCAGTGAAGCAGCGAGGGGCTTTCTGAGGTTCCTGCTCGTAAATGCCCAAAATGAGTCGAGTATTTCTCTGCAACTACAAACTCTGTTTTCATCAGAGGTGTAAATATTACAGCACTGTGTCAGAGTCACTGAGGCTGGAACACAGAAAAAGGAAGTAGATGTATTTATTTTTAGGCTTTATTGCCTGGAACCACTTTAAAAATACGCTTTGGGTCACAATTAACTGCAGAAAACCAGGAATCCACATATGAACATTATCTGTGCAGAGATTTATGCTTCTGAAGGTAAACAGTGAAAACTTGCAGCACTAAATGCACAGATAGCCAGGCGTTTCACATTTTGGGACCATCTGCCAGTTTTCATTTCTTAGGTATTGAAGAGCAGAAATGATTGAATTTTATTTACATGCTTAAAAATGTTTGCTTTTGAATATTATTTGAAGAATTACCCACACACTCAGGCACTGTGGGCCTGTTTCCCTTTGCACAACCGAGTGTTGGAAACGGGCCTTTTCTCTTTAAACTCTGAGGGGCTGTAACTTTGGCTTCTATTGGCAGATTTGCATGATTGACCCTCTTTTTAAAATAGTTTTAGCCAAGAGAATCAAGCTAACATCACTGTTTTTACGTCAGCTCACGTCACACGAGCTGTTTCAAGAAAAGTCCTCCTGTCACACAGCAATGCCTACATGAATCACACCACTCTGCTTAAATAATAATAATAATGTTTAGTGAAGCAGGTGAAGCAAAGGGCTGCTTTTAATAGGCTGGGAGACCCAGGTGTGCTGCTTTAGCTGCTGAGCCTCTCATGCTAGCCTCCATCTATAAGCTGGGATCACAGGAGCACTGCAGTCCTGACTAGATCAAGGATTGTTATTCATGCAGGTGACAAAAGTTTACATTCACAGAGTCATAGGATTGAGCCTGGTTTGAAAAGCAGCTGTTTAATGCAGCTGCTTAGAGTTCACACACAGTAGAAGAATCAGACTTGAGTCACATTTCAAACACTGGAAAAATACTCAGCAAGTAACAATGAAAACAGCACAGACTCAGTATATCCTGTTCAGTCCTGTGTTTGATATGAATGTGCTGTTCAGAGAGGATCTCATGTCCTCTTTTACAAAGCCTTTGTTTCATGATGTTTGTGTATAAATGAATGTAGGTGTGTTTCTAAGTGTGAAGGAGCCCTGGGAGAAAAGACTGAAGCTTGTGCCAAAGAACAAACAGGAAAGAAAGATCAGCATTAATGAAGACGAGCACAGAAGGAGCCCAAGCACGTGTTGCTTTTTCAGATTTCTCTAAAAGTGTGTGTTCATTTGTTCCATCCTTCACAACAAACAACAGCTGACAGACACACATGCACTCTGTGTCACTTCACAGGGGCTGATGAAAGTGGACACAGTAAAGGGAGAGCTGGACCTGCTCTACACATCCTGCACTCTGTTAACAGACTTTATTCTGCAGCATCAACAGATAAAAATATATGAAGATATAGAAACGTTTAACATTGTGACTGTTCACATTAGTGAAGCTGTTACTTTGCTGCCAGGTGGGAAAAGAAGCCTAAAGCTGAGTCTGATTAAACATCTGCTGCACCAGAGAGTTTCATGGCCCTGCTTTATCCTGTGCTTGCTGACCACCTTGTCCTGAAACCTCTTCATCATCCTCACAGTTGTGTGAAGAAAGAGGGAAGCAGGTGGAAACCATCTGTGCTGCTGTGTTCACTTGTGTGTGTGCGTCTATGGTCATATCTAATGTGTACCTACAGACAAACACAAACACCTGGCATTGCACAAGAGTCTCTATGGAGCAACCTGCAGATGTCAGAGATGTGATTAGAGGGTAAAGTGGACTAGTGAGAGCATCTATGTTGTTGTTGTCTGCTGGGGGACAGCATCAGCTCCAGAGATGCATCAGGATCAGCAAACTAATCTGCAAGGCTGCAAGTGTCACTGAAGGAGTTTGAGTCAGTGAGGGACTCAAACTCACACAGCTGGTCAAGAAGGCTCAGCAGCTGCTGTATTTCCTGAGGAGGCTGAGGAAATTTGGTATGTTGGCCAAGATCCTCAGCAGGTTCTACAGCTGCACTGTGGAGAGCAGCCTGACCAGCTGCATCACTGCATGGTACGGCAGCACTACTGCAAACCGCAAACGCCTGCAGAGAGTGATAACAACTGTGGAGAAGATCATCAGGACCCCGCTGCCCTCTCTGCAGAGCAGCTACCATCACAGAGTCCAGAGGAGAGACACACCTCTGCCCTCGAGACGAAGGTTCAGAAGTGTGAAATGTAGAACATCCAGACTCAACAACTCCATCTTCCCCACTGGTATCAGACTCCTGAACAGCTGACCGACCTCAAACTGCAGTTTGCACATCAGGTCACTTTGCACACTAAGTTCATTTTGCACATTAAACTCCATGTACATCCATGTACATCGACATCTGCAGACCACACGTGTCTTCAGTTACTTATTTGTACTTATTTGCAGTTATTTATCTTTTTATTTTATTTTTTTAAGTTATTTTTTATCCTTATTTTATCTTTTTATTTATTCTTATCTTGTTCTTTTAACCATTATCTAACTTGGCATTGTGCACGGTGTGTTTAGATTCAGTTTAAATTCAGGGACACGGAGCCCCTGTTGATCCTCTACCTAATCACACGAGCCACGGTGTGAGAACGGGTGTGGGTCTCAATCAGCCAAGGTTTTGGGTGAACCCATTGTGAGATCTAGCCCCACCCCATCATGTGATTTCCTGTGATCAAATGTCCCAGGATGTGAGTGGGCGTTAAGACGTCCATGTCCCTCATCAAGCAACTTAAAGAAGTCCAGACGCTTTTCTTTCCAAGCTCCTTCAACAACATCATTCATAGAACAACTTCCAGCTTCTTTTGCTCGGCTACAGTTTGGATGGATTTGCATTTAAAGATGCAACAAGACTAAAATGGTTAGGGTCAGGAGGTCAAAGGTCAGAGCTCCTGTGGGTCTGAGGGCGGCCTCACGCTGGAGAAGGATGAAGGAGTCTGACCTGAGCCAGTGTTTGACATGAACACATCAGCACTGCTGTCAGTGAGCCTAACGACAGCCGTTAGCATCATTTCAGTGTTTCAGTCATAAAAACACTTCCTGTCTCTGTGGTGGTTACAGTGACATCATGCAGTTTGTGCTTTGACCTCCAGAGGGCGACAAATCAGCACAGACAGAGAGCTCCATTCAAACTTTGCTGCCATCAGGAATAATTCTTCAAATATAATCATCAGTGTTTGAGCAGTTATGATATCAGGGACAATCTAGACATGTGTGACAATACTGAACATGTCACATGACACACCTCAAACATCATGTGATCCACTCTCAGTCTGCACTTTCATTCATGACTTCAACAGGTTGAAATGAGCTTTGAAGAAACATTCAGTGAAATAAATCTTTCATGGATTCATGTGAGCAGCAGATGAACTTTGTACCAACAACATCTTCAATAACAGAGTCTGAATGAAGCTCAGGTGTTGATGCTGCTCACTGATTGGACGCTTGCTTTCAGCTCTGCTCTCAGTCTTTACTGCACAGGTGAAGGTAGAAAGTGTGACTGGATCTATAGACTGGAAACAGAGAAACATGCTGAACATTTGAAGCTTTGCAGCAGAAATGTTCATGTTACAAATACAGCAGAGCTGATCTGGGATCAGTGTGTTCACACCTGCAGCTACAACAAGGTTTCATGTCTCCACACGTCAGCATGTGAACTTTACTCTGACTCAGTCTGAGCAGTCAGACGGCATATTTTTAAAGTTAACACATCAGCACACACAGAGCTGAGCCCCTCCCACCTGTGCTGAGTTTCAGGTGGAGTCCCGCCTCCTTCCAGGATGCAGCTCACCTGTGTGTCCGTGTTTAGTGTCCAGGGGCCCGTTCTTCGTACGTCGCTTACTACATCCAAGATCAAATGACACATCCAAGATCAAATCATCGCGCTAACCGTGAGCTCGCTAATCCGGTTCCCCGAACACGCCTGCTGTTGACGATTAGTACAGCTGGACGCAGTAATGTGACATCACTGGGTGTCGTAAAAGGGGCTACGCATCGATAGTAGAAACATTGATCGGCAACCCGCTGATTGGTCGGCGAAAATGTCGAAGGGGCGCGCTCGGTATTTTCCGGCAGCAGAGCAAGAACTCATGAGTGAGGGATTTCAGGAGTTTCAGAGTTTAATTAAAACGCAAGGGAACACTGCAAAGGCTGCAAAAGCAAGGAGAGAGGGCTGGCAGAAAGTTGCTGACAAATCAAACTCGTAGGTAATTTAATAATAATACTAATAATAATGGATTGGGTTTATATAGCGCTTTCCAAGGCACCCAAAGCGCTGTACGATACCACTATTCATTCACTCCCACATTCACACACTGGTGGAGGCAGCTACGGTTGTAGCCAGGCTGCCATATCGCGCCATCGGCCCCTCTGGCCAACACCAGTAGGCGGTAGGGTAGATCTATCATATGACACTATATTGTCCAATATCATATGGCATTATATTATATTATAATATGTTACATTATATCCCCTTTCACATTAGAGCCACAACAGGACCCACAAGAACATGGGAACAAGTAAAAGTGGAATACAGGAGTATTCTACAGAATGGTAATATTTATCTCTTAGATTGCTTTTCGTCTCTTGGCAAGGTAATACTGGCCTGTAATACTCTGTTAGTTTGTTCATAACAGCAACCAAGAAAAGGGCAGAGGAAAAAAAGACAGGTGGTGGTCCTGCACCCCCTCGTCAACAAGTTGGTTATGTAAATAATACCCTCACGGGAATATCGATATCTCTCAATGAGCACACTGTCGCGCTGAGCTAAAGGATCCTGTCTATCCCGTAATATACGCTGAATTCTGAAAACTCTCCTTATCAATCTTGCACCTTCCGCAATGGGTGGCTTGCGTATACGGACAGGACATGGCTGCGACAGGCTTCCCAAATCCACCTTCGCTTTTATAGCCGTGGTCTCTCATCTTGATTACACGAAGTAATTTACAATTACTACTCTGAAATATGAATTACATCTGTAATAATCACATACATGTAATAGAATGTTAATAGTACATTTCCCTTTTTTAGGAAATGACCTGTATGTATCTGTGTGACATCAATAAAAGGATCAAGTGCTGCATTATCTTTAGTTACATTGATGTTATTTATTTATGGTGAAACAGTGGTGGAATATCGCTGTTGCTTTCGTATAAATGAAGCGGACATACCTGCGTGGCCGCGATCTAATCCTGTTTACATAAAGTAAACCTGCTCCCGAGCAGGTTTACGCTTACGGCTCTGTTGCTATGACAGCAAGTCCCGGATGAGCTTCGGGGAACCGACTGATCCAGGATCACGCGAAATCGTCAACAATCTAATCCGGCTAACCTACTTAGCGAGGTACGAAGAACGGGCCCCTGGTGTGGAGTGGAGCTTGTTGTTGGTGTGAAGAAACTGTAAGTTTGCTTTGTTTCCTCCTTTAACAGTTTGTCTTTAGGAACTTTACTGTTTGTTCAGCTCGTGTTTGATTTCTTCACACAACAAACTGTGTGTGTTTGTATTTCCGGTCTCTCCATTAAAGTCAGTGTGTAATATTTTCCAACAAGGCCGAGTGTCTCTGCCATTTTCTGGGCTTGTGTGATCAGAGTCCGGGAATCAGACTAAACACACTGAATGTGGCCTGAGCTCAACCGGAGAGCCGCTGAGCTCCAGATGTTTTTATTTACACGCACAGCAGGAGACAGAGAGCGCACTTTGTAAATGAATACTTTGTATAGATGTGTGTTAGATACAGGTTCAACATGTCGGTCTTAAAAATACTGCGTCACAAACTGTTGGCTCCTCTCCAACAGGAAGAAGTGTTACAAAACACACGAAACTGAAACTCAACTTAGAACTACAGCTAGATCTGAAAAAAGTTAAAGTAGAAATAAAAACTGCACACACAAACTAAAACTAAATTATTGAGAATGATCAATGAAATGATTTTGTAAAACTGATTAACATTTTACAGGAAATGGCCTGTTAGTGTTGTTAGTTTGGCTAAAAAAAAAGACTGAGTCACTGCTTTCAAAAAGTTCAGTTTTTATCATAAAATCTGCATTAATCTACGTCAGTCCAGCCTCTGACCCCGTAAATATATAATAAATAAAAAATCAAATATAAACTGAAACAAGTAAGCACGGTGGCACGGTGGTTAGCACTGTTGCCGCACAGCAAGAAGGTCCTGAGTTCAATTCCAACATCAGGCCGGGGTCTTTCTGTGTAGAGTTTGCATGTTCTCCCCGTGTTTGCGTGGGTTCCCTCCGGGTACTCCGGCTTCCTCCCACCGTCCAAAGACATGCAGCTTGTGGGGATAGGTTAATTGGATAATCCAAATTGCCACTAGGTGTGAGTGCGAATGGTTGTCTGTCCCTGTGTGTTGGCCCTGCGACAGACTGGCGACCTGTCCAGCGTGTACCCTGCCTCTCGCCCTATGACAGCTGGGATAGGCTCCAGTGCCCCCCGCGACCCTGAAAAGGATAAGCGGCAGCGAATGGATGGATGGATGGACAAGTAAACTCACCGTGGAAACTAACTGAAACTAAACAGAATTAAAAACACAAAGTGAAAAAGAAATGCAAATAAAAACTAATTAAAAATGACAAAACTACAACAACCTTGCTGTCTGTGGATATGTTTTGGGTGGAGGTTTCAGCCACCACAGATGTCTTCCTTCATTTGTCTGTAAGTCAGTGAGATCATTTAAAGAACGTTACATATCTGCCACAGTGTTAATTTAAAGTTCTCACCCTTTGTGTTCAGAGGCAGCAGGTGGAGGGACAGCAGAGGACTTTGTTTTTTAAAACAAATTTGATTCAGCAGGTCGGCCTCTGTTAAAAACATCACGAACTGTCCGCTCAGACTGTTCACACTGAAACAAAGATGGAGGATAAAACATGTTTTACATTTCTCAGACTGAACAAAAGTTACTGTATTAAGTTTAAAACACTGTTAATAAATCGGAACATTTAAAGATGCTTCAGTCACGGTTTTTATATTAATAGTAATCCAGATGTTGAGCTTTGGCGTGAAAAAAGTTTTTCTTTTTTCCTGGTGAGGAAAAAAGTTTGAAAAAAATCAGTTTTAAGTTTTATATACATATTTGATTTGTACGGGACTCATATTTTAATACTAAAGTAAACCTTTTGTCTTCTGTCTGTACAAAATACCAGATATTAAAGTGCAGATGTTACAGATGTTTATATCTATATTTTATTATGAAACGGAACAAATGAACAGTTTAGCACAAACAAACGTTAACATGTAGATATTGTACTAAACTGCAGTGAATATGAACTCAAACTCTGACTTTTACAAGATTAAACTTTATAGTGACGTGTAGGAGAGGAACAGATGAACACAAACTTTGACATTTGAATACAAACGAGTGATTCTGAGCATTTTTTTTCTCACCTCTCATCATCTTATAATATATTTGCTTATTCTTCATAAACAGTAAAAAAAAATCAGATCAGTGGATCTATTTTACCGTTTTAATGGCAGAATGGACAGAAGTTTCATATCTCTGTGTTTATTTTTGAGGGGATCACTGTATATCAGGACTGTTATAGTTTAATATTATTTCTGTTCAACTGCTTCAGCAAAAAAGCTTAAAGTTTGAAACCAGGAGTTTCCATAGTGAGTTAAAAATATTTGCACAGCAGCTCCGAGAACTTTTATCAATATTTCTTTGAATCCTCTAAATTTCATTCATAGCTGTTGGACTGTTCATAGGTCTCAATAAAGTTTGTTTCAAAAGAAAAAGACTGACACAGACACGTCATCCGTCTGTGTTCATGTCACATGAAACTTAGTGGAAAATTCCTTCTTATGCTGCATTCAGGAGCACCAGTAAAACCTCGGTTCTCCAGAGATTAGAAACACTTTGGGTCACATGAATGGCGGCCATGAAAACGACATTCTTGTATCAGAACCAAGAAATGTTGATTTCTCAGGGAACATTACTGAAAATTAAGAATTTAGAGAAAGACACAAACATATTTATTTTAATAAAAGCTGAACCTGCTCAGTGGACAAACAGAAATGTGTTAGGCCCTAGCAGGGCCTCCTCCTGAAGGTGCCTGTGTGGGAGTGTCCTTCAATGGCTTCTGCCTGAGGTGCCAGCTTTCCCTTTTACACAGCTGACTCTCGTCAGTAATCAAAAGTATTTAATCCCAGGGAAAGGTGAGCTTTGGGCCAGAGTGCCATGTGAGTGGTTACAGCTAGTGAGCTGCTCTCTTTCTTTCTGGCTTACGGTTTACTTTATTGACCAACGCCTGAGTTTTGTTTGTTTTCTTAAATGGTGATAGCGGCTTGTCCGTCTCTTTTAGTTGAGCTACTTTAATAAAACTCTTTAATTTAACCCCTTTGCCTTCTTGTCTCCTTTTTCTGACCCGGACACTTTTTGTTACTCCCCCCTCACCGCCTAGACCCCTCAGGGGAACGTAACAAATGAGACGAGATTAAATCTGACATCACCAAGTTAAACTGTCAGAAACTCTTCTGAAAATCTGCCTCCTCCCCCCCTGTGCTGAGCTTCAGGTGGAGTCCTGCCTCCTTCCAGGATGGCTGTAAGTTTGCTTTGTTTCCTCCTATAACAGTTTGTCTTTAGGAACTTTAGGGGCTTTTTCTCTCCTCATGAACATGATGTGAGACAGAGGACAGAGCTGCTTGTGTTCTGCTTTTTTGGGTTTCCCTCAATAAGCTGCTCCCTTTATGTTCTCCTGTATCTAATGTCAGCATGTGAGTCATCTTCAAACACAAGCTGAACATGTTTTCATGGTAGCATCGGTAGGATTCATGGAAAAAGCACTGATTCAGGTCACTAACCAGGTTCAGGGGGATGACTGGAGTATTTCCCAAACAGAGACATCCTGCTGGGATCTTTGTTCTCTTGTAGACTCTGATATTGTTTCCAATGTTTCCAATAACAAAAGAGAAAATCTGTTTGATTCATTTTTCTTTCTTTCTTTTGTAGATATAGAGATATACCTCTAGGTTAGATTTATTTCTCTGAACCTCCACAGCTGCAGGTGGAGGAGATGGTGTCTCCATCAGCAGATTCAGTGGAAAGGCCGGACTTAAAGGAGGCTTCAAAAGGCTTCCAGACAGGATGAACTGGGCTAAGTGACAGAGAGGATAGAAAGGATTGTTTTGAACTTTGAATCATATAAAATCATTCCTGTAGTCCCAGAATAAAAACATTGTAACATTTGAATGTCACAGCATATCTGAGTGAAGAATAAGTCAGTGTCTTTAGCTTGTATGAAACAGCCTCAATTCACCAAAGACATCTTGCTTAACTATAGCTGAGAGCCAATAAGCAGATTTTTAGAGCCCAGATCTAAAAATGTCTAAGAACAGTTGGTTCATGGACCCTTGGTCTGAGGAACAGAATATAACAACACACTACTTAATCTAGTGAGTAACTAAGTAATGTACTGCATTACTTTTAAGAAAAGCAAGAAGAAGAACCCGAACAGAGCAAATCAGCATGTGAACTTTACCCTGACTCAGTCTGAGCAGTCAGACGGCTTTTTTTTTTTTTTTGGAGTAACACATAAAGGTGTGACACACACACACACTTAAATCCAATCTGAAGTGAGACTCAAAGTTCAGTTTGTACATAAACAGTAAAAGAAACTGCATTTACAGTATTTCACAGAACTGAGTACACTGATTTTCCTGCCTCCATCAGTCTGTGGAGGAGGTGGAGCTGCTGCTCTCACTGACACACTGACTGCAGAATGAGCTCAGCTGCTGTTCCACAGTAACTGCTGCGAGGTGGACACATCTGTTTGACCATAACCAGTTACTGTGTCAACAGCTGTTGGAGGTCAGGGGTCTTTATAATTACAGTGCAGGTGGATATGCATCCACCTGCACTGCACCATATGCATGCATATCTATGAAGCGCCTTGAGGCGACTTTTGTTGTGATTTGGCGCTATATAAATAAAATTGAATTGAATGTAGTGCTGATTTGTGTTTCCTCTACAGGTGAAGGTAGAAAGTGTGTGTGAGCTGATGTGAATCATGTGACCTGGTTTCTAGGTTACATGACAGGTCAGAGGTCAGCGACTGTAACTCAGTTCCTCCTGTTAATGTGAACTCACTGAGTGTTTGTGGTTTACCTCTCAGACTGACTGAAGATGATGATGGAGGAAGAGGAGGACAGAGCAGAGTCTGCAGGGTCCAGCTGTCCGTCTGTGAGGAGTGACAGGTCCAAAGATCTAAATCCTCCAGTCTTCAGTGGTGAACCTGGAGCAACGAGGTCAGAGAGCTGTGATGACTCCTTTACATGTTTGTGTTTCCTGGATAAATATGACCTGAAACATCCTCAGATTGTTACAAAGATTCATTAAAAAGAAAACAATGAAAGAGAAAAGATCCAAATGTTCGACTTGGTCATTTGCTGTTTGAGGACAGTGATGCTCATATCTGTGGGGAAAGTGTGACCTGAGTGGGTTCATGTTTGTCTTTAAAGAACAGAGCTGCTCTGATTCTCTTTGTGTCTGATCTGTTAAACAGTCTGAGAGGTCACACAGAGACCCAGCAGCTAAAGCCTGGATCATACTGGCTGCTGTTACTCCATCAGGACAACACTGAACCACAGTGGTGTGGATGTAGTGGATAAATCCCACCATACTGATGCTCAGAGTTAACCACAGGGAACAAAACCAGATGTTACCTTCAGATTGTGACCTTTGGAGTGGACGATGCAGATTTCAATAGAGAATAAATGTTGTTGTTTTTCAGCTGTGAAGAAAGAATCTAATTTTCTGAACTTAAGAATTTATGATGCTGGAAACAACATGGAGACTATAACACAACATTTCCACTGTGTTCATAGAATGACTGTAAAACTGTCAGACATTCATTAAATATGCAAAATGTCTACAGAAGCATCAGAGGGTCAGACGTGAAGCACTCAGTGATTTTGATCAAATGACTCATCAGTTATTGATCTGTACTACACTGATCTACCACGTTAGTAAAGCTGGTGTTCTGGTGGTGGAGGGAGACTCGGATCATGTTCTGGTTTTGGAGCAGTGATCTGCTGATGGTTCAGTTTAATGAGCTTCTTCAAAATCATCCCTGACATCACCACTGAAAGGACGTCCATGAAAACAGACTGAAAATTACTGATATGTTCACAATCTGAGAGTTTAAAACTTGACAGACTTGATTCAGATGAAGTTATTTGAGCAGAAACTCCTGGATCTTTATCCTGTGTTGATCTAATCCTTCATGGTTCCTCCACAGAGTGGAGCAGCAGAGCTCAGAGGTTCCCAGTGGTCAGTCTGCCCAGCAGCATCAAACACAGCTGGACTCCATATTTATGGTCTGTACATGTACAACAACTACTGTTACATCTGTTCTGTTCACAGTCATCTCCATGCTGCTCTTTGTAGACCAGTGGATCGTCAGTGTGTCCAACATGGATCTGATGTTTGGCTCCATGATTTCAGTCTGATTGGCTCATTCATAAATATTCTGTTCCAGCTGCTGGAGGACAACATCATCACTGTTGTGAAGAACGAGCTGAAGAAGATCCAGAAGGTTCTGAGTCCAGATTACCCAGAATGCTTAGAGAGTCAGAGGAGCAGCAGCAGAGAGGCGTTTGTGAAGATCACAGTGGACTTCCTGAGGAGAATGAAGCAGGAGGAGCTGGCTGACCGTCTGCAGAGCAGTAAGAGGATTTATCTAAAGATTTAAGCTGCTGGATAAATGAACATTTTCCAGAGATGGAAGATGGAGCAACATGTTTTAAAGATTAGTTCTTTTTGGAATTGAGTGTTTATTTTTCTTCTCATTCAGAGCTTCAAGCTGCTGTTTGTCATCGTAACCTTAAATCCACCCTGAAGAAGAAGTTCCAGTGTGTGTTTGAGGGCATCGCTAAAGCAGGAAACCCAACCCTTCTGAATCAGATCTACACAGAGCTCTACATCACAGAGGGAGGGACTGCAGAGGTCAATGATGAACATGAGGTCAGACAGATTGAAACAGCATCCAGGAAACCAGACAGACCAGAAACAACAATCAGACAAGAAGACATCTTTAAAGCCTCACCTGGAAGAGATGAACCAATCAGAACAGTGCTGACAAAGGGAGTGGCTGGCATTGGGAAAACAGTCTTAACACAGAAATACAGCCTGGACTGGGCTGAAGACAAAGCCAACCAGGACATCCAGTTCATATTTCCATTCACTTTCAGAGAGCTGAATGTGCTGAAAGAGGAAAAGTTCAGCTTGGTGGGACTTGTTCATCACTTCTTTACTGAAACCAAAGAAGCAGGAATCTGCAGCTTTGAAGACTTCCAGGTTGTGTTCATCTTTGATGGTCTGGATGAGTGTCGACTTCCTCTGGACTTCCACAAAACTACAATCCTAACTGACCCTAGAAAGTCCACCTCAGTGGATGTGCTGCTGATAAACCTCATCAGGGGGAAACTGCTTCCCTCTGCTCGCCTCTGGATAACCACACGACCTGCAGCAGCCAATCAGATCCCTCCTGACTGTGTCAGCATGGTGACAGAGGTCAGAGGGTTCACTGACCCACAGAAGGAGGAGTACTTCAGGAAGAGATTCAGAGATGAGGAGCAGGCCAGCAGGATCATCTCCCACATCAAGACATCACGAAGCCTCCACATCATGTGTCACATCCCAGTCTTCTGCTGGATCACTGCTACAGTTCTGGAGGATGTGCTGGAAACCAGAGAGGGAGGACAGCTGCCCAAGACCCTGACTGAGATGTACATCCACTTCCTGGTGGTTCAGGCCAAAGTGAAGAAGGTCAAGTATGATGGAGGAGCTGAGACAGATCCACACTGGAGTCCAGAGAGCAGGAAGATGATGGAGTCTCTGGGAAAACTGGCTTTTGATCAGCTGCAGAAAGGAAACCTGATCTTCTATGAATCAGACCTGACAGAGTGTGGCATCGATATCAGAGCAGCCTCAGTGTACTCAGGAGTGTTCACACAGATCTTTAAAGAGGAGAGCGGACTGTACCAGGACAAGGTGTTCTGCTTCATCCATCTGAGTGTTCAGGAGTTTCTGGCTGCTCTTCATGTCCATCTGACCTTCATCAACTCTGGACTAAATCTGCTGGAACAACAAACAACCTCCAAGAAATCTAAATTATTTAACAAACCAAACCTACAATCTCTCCACCAGAGTGCTGTGAACAAGGCCTTACAGAGTCCAAATGGACACCTGGACTTGTTCCTCCGCTTCCTCCTGGGTCTTTCACTGCAGACCAATCAGACTCTCCTACGAGGTCTGCTGACACAGACAGGAAGTAGCTCACTGACCAATCAGGAAACAGTCCAGTACATCAAGGAGAAGCTCAGTGAGAATCTGTCTGCAGAGAAAAGCATCAATCTGTTCCACTGTCTGAATGAACTGAATGATCGTTCTCTAGTGGAGGAGATCCAACAGTCCCTGAGATCAGGAAGTCTCTCCACAGATGAACTGTCTCCTGCTCAGTGGTCAGCTCTGGTCTTCATCTTACTGTCATCAGAAGAAGATCTGGATGTGTTTGACCTGAAGAAATACTCTGCTTCAGAGGAGGCTCTTCTGAGGCTGCTGCCAGTGGTCAAAGCCTCCAACAAAGCTCTGTGAGTATATTTGTACTCATGTCTTTACTTTTAACATCCAACTGTGTCAGTAATTTATTTCACCAGGCTTTCTGTCTTTGTATGAATTTGTAAAGTTTTGGGATTTCTCCAATACAACTGTGACCTCTTTGATGCCTCCAGAACTCGAGACGCTGGATTCACCATAAACTCTGATCATCACTGCTGCTGTTATGTTATCAGTCTTTGTTTAAAAACTTAGGCTGCATGTGCCTGATGTTGTGATACTTTATATTCACATGCATGCTCCTAGATACATTTCTACTGCAGGTCTATTTTAGTCACAAATGTTGGTGAAACACTTGCTTTTACATGCATGGTGGGTCCTGCATTAAAGAAAGCATTTGAATTACTCAGTGAATCCTGGCAGCCAGAGAAACATCCTTAGTTCCACTTTAAACTAAACTCTGCTTCGGTCTTCCACAGTGTGTTTGTTGTTTCTTTGTTGTTGTTGGCCTGCTCTCTCCTCTCACTCCAATCTGGTTGCAGCAGATGTTTGTCCCTCCCTGAACCTGCAGACTTGGGTGCAGCACCTCAGTTCATCTTCAGTCTGAAACCAGCTGTTGTAGCTATATCCCCTCAAGCACACCTTCCCTGGTCATCTCTGCTGTGGTTGCTATAAAATTTAATCTTGATTAAAAAAAAGAACAAAAAAAGTCAGACTTGATGCCATTTGTTGGCAGCATGGTGCCTGTTTGTCAGTCTTTGATGATAAACTGCAGCACAGTCTAAAGCAAACCTTCTGACTTTATTGACTTTATGCATGTATATATTCTTCCTGTTCACCTTGGACACACAGCAGCTCTCTGTTTGTTGTGATTGGATCTAGAACAGCCAACATATCCTAATCTAGATGATTTCTAAGGTGGTATCTGGGAGGAAAAGTTAAAATCAGCTTGGATGGCCTGTACTGTATGATGGCCTTGGTTGCACCACATTGATAGCCATGCAGGGTGGTTCACTCCTTGGGCAAGAAGACCGAGGAGTGAGCCACCCTTGGTCAAAGCTTGGTCATTCAAGCTCACTGTTTTCCCCTTGTTGGTTGATGATAGTATTTTTTTTTCCTGACTTATAGTCATCATTGTCTTCAAATTAACTCACACACTGCTGACTGTTGTAGCTTACCTGGCTGAGCAGGTGACCCATGCACTGAAGGTTAGAGTCGTGACTCCAGGGCCTGGTTTGAGTCTGCCCAAGACCATTTCCTGTGTGTTATTCTCCTCACTTCTCCCTCCCTTCCTGTCTTCTCTGTCCTGTACAGTGAAGACAAAAGGCCTCGAGTTGTGAAAACTCTTCCCCTTCATCATCTTCCAAATCATCTCTCTCATCTAAAATCACCAGTATTCTCTGAGTAGAGAATCTTTTCACAATCTTGAATGATAAGGATCCAAGTGGGTAAAGTTAGTTATTTGTTGTGTTCCTATTTGCAGCTGGGATAGATTAAGAAAAACTATCGGCTGCCCAAATTACATCCAGTTTAGAAGACAAACATTGAGTGAAGTGTTTGTTTCATCATCCTTCACAACTCATCAACCAGGTGTCACAAACTGCAGCAGGACAGTACAAAGCATGTCATACTGGATGGCTGCAACAACCAGAGTTTTACCTACCTTTGGTATTTGGTGACAGCATGAGCGTAATATTTACTGAACAGAGTCGTCTTCTGTAATTTTTTCAGATTCAGAACACTGTATTTATTTTCAAGGGGCAATTAGGATACTGAGCTTTCCAACCGTACATACAATACACAAACATCACATTGGGGAGACGGGTCAGGCTAGGTAGCTGGCCGGTCAGCCGCTAGAGCAGCGACCCGGAACCGAACAGCAGAAAATGCACAACATCAGGAAAGATGAGGAGAAAAAAGAACTCCTCCCAAACTGAGCTCCAACAGGGAGATCAGTTTGAGAACAGACAAAAAAAATGACCCCAGCGCAGAGCACATGAAAACTCTTAATGCGCCATAGAAACACATGACAAGCAGCAGGGATGGGTAAAAGGTGAGAGACAGCCGGTGTAGACAGCGCATCCGGGCCTGCAGCATTTGCGCTGGTCCCCTCGACCCACCGTCTGCACCGGGAGGGGATAAGCATGCTTAGGATGGGAAGGAACAGTCTAAACACCGTCTGTTATCAGGGTGAGATTTGTTATGTTCAGCTCCAGCCTTGAGACCACAGCTGGCGCCGGTATGTTAGCCGCATGAGATGATGGTGGTTTTCTTTGGTGCGAACAACTGCATGTCAATTTCACAGCTGATCTAACAGTCCGTCACTCGTCTCTCAATCTCCCGTTGGAGAGCCACGAGCTTCTCCGAGAGGTTATCGGTTTTGCGCTCAAAGAGCAAAGTCTGAGAACTCACGACCGCCATGAGCTTCTTCAAGATCTTATCCGTGCTGCGTTCAATGAGCCCATTTTGAGAAGTCACGACGTGTCCCATTGTTTCAGTCACAGCGGGCAGCCTTGTGGGGGTTTGAACAGCTGATTCCGCTTTCTTTAATCTTCAATAAGCCAGGGCCAAGCCAGCTCAGATCAGCAAGAACCCTTTGCTGCTGTGAATGTCCGTGCTGCTATATTTCAGGATCAGGCTCTAAATGTACAAATGGATCTGAGAAGATTTCCAATCATGTTTCTACTAGATTTACAGTTTGTTTTCATGTCGTCTGACTCAGATGGTGGAGCAGGTGGAGCTTACAAGGAGTAAGTGCTGCTATAGAAGAAGAGTTGTGTTTTAATGAAGCTATTTAGTTAACCAATAATTGTATTGCATGCTGGCATTAAAAATGTTTCATTTGACTGATTTAATTGTTTGTTTGTTTTCTTCCAGACTGAGTGGCTGTAACCTCTCAGAGAGAAGCTGTGATGCTCTGTCCTCAGTTCTCAACTCCCAGTCCTCTAGTCTGAAAGAGCTGGACCTGAGTAACAATGACCTGCGGATTCAGGAGTGACGCTTCTGTCTGCTGCACTGCAGAGTCCACATTGTACACTGGAAACTCTCAGGTCAGGATCCAAACATATCATTAAATGATATTATTGTACAAACAACCAAGCTTTATAGAATTGGCAGGTGAACTTTTCTTTATCTTTGGATTGCTTAGGAGATTCTTAATTACTGTCTGAAGATTTTTTTACAGTCACATATTTTGTTTTAATGGTCAAACAGAATTATTGTTCAGTTCAATGAGCAGGTAGCTGTGAGATTCATAATAATGAGGTATATTTGTATTAAAGATGACTAAACTTGAACAGTAGCTGTGTGAGTTACTTTGTTTACTCATGTGTGCTGATGTTGTGAGTATTTTAAAGCTGAAGTAAACTTGTAATGAGTTTAATAGAGTTTCTGAAGTAAGTGTACTTGGAGACATTTATGTGTTTACTAAAGTCCAGGAGCAGGAGGCTGTGTGTAGCATAGAGGAACCCAGACCTCAGCTTTGTCTCCTGGTTTCTGTTGCTGCTGTTACAGTTTCCCCTCATCGTTCCTTCAACAGTCTCCTCACTGTAACAAATCAAAGTGTTACTGTATAGATTCACGTCTGAATGTTGCCATGTGCTATTAAAACTGAAAGCGATGTTTCATACACCCACGTGGTTCAGTCACACAGTAACTGATGGTAAATAATGTTTGTGTTGAGCACATCGTACAGGTCAGCTGCTCCACACAGATCTCAGGTTTACATGGAACAGTTTGTGATCATGAAGGATAAACCTCACTTCCTCTTTGTTTCATACAGATGTGACATGAACAATAACACATTCATGAAATCCTTTTAGGAACACAAACACTATTGTAGCTGGAGAATATACACTCAACAAAAATATAAACGCAACACTTTTGTTTTTGCTCCCATTCCCCATGGGATGGACGTAGAGACCTAAAATTCATTTCAGATACACAATATAATCATCCCTCCCAAACAGTGGTCACAAATCAGTCCAAATGTGTGGTAGTGGGCACATCTGCCATATTGAGATAATCCATCCCACCTCACAGGTGTGCCACATCAGGATGCTGATCTGACATCATGAGTAGTGCACAGGTGTACCTCAGACTGCCCACAACAAAAGGCCACCCTGGAATGTGCAGTTTTGTCTCACAGCAAAATGTCACAGATGCCACAAGCAATGAGGGAGCGTGCAATTGGCATGCTGACAGCAGGAATGTCAACCAGATCTGTCGCCCGTGCATTGAATGTTCATTTCTCAACCATAAGCCGTCTCCACAGGCGTTTCAGAGAATATGGCAGCACATCCAACCGGCCTCACAACCGCAGACCTCGTGTAACCACACCAGCCCAGGACCTCCACATCCAGCAGGTTCACCTCCAAGATCGTCTGAGACCAGCCACCCAGACAGCTGCTGGAACAATTGGTTTGCACAACCAAACAATTTCTGCACAAACTGTCAGAAACCGTCTCAGGGACGCTCAACTGCATGCCCGTCGTCCTCATCGGGGTCTTGACCTGACTCCAGCTCGTCGCCGTAACAGACTTGTGTGGGCAAATGCTCACATTCGATGGCGTCTGGCACGTTGGAGAGGTGTGCGCTTCACGGATGAATCATGGTTCACATTGTTCAGGGCAGATGGCAGCTGAGAATGTCCCAGTTCTTGCATGGCCAGCATACTCACCGGACATGTCACCCATTGAGCATGTTCGGGATGTGCTTGACCGGCGTATACGACAGCGTGTACCAGTTCCCACGAATATCCAACAACCTCGCACAGCCATTGAAGTAGAGTGGACCAACATTCCACAGGCCACAATTGACAATCTGATAGACTCCATGCGACGATGTGTTGCACTGCATGAGGCAAATGGTGGTCACACCAGACACTGACCGGTTCTGGGTCCCCAGACCCCCAATAGCGCAAAAAACTGCACATTCCAGGGTGGCCTTTTGTTGTGGGCAGTCTGAGGTACACCTGTGCACTACTCATGATGTCAGATCAGCATCCTGATGTGGCACACCTGTGAGGTGTGATGGATTATCTCAATATAGCAGATGTGCCCACTACCACACATTTGGACTGATTTGTGACCACTGTTTGGGAGGGATGGTTATATTGTGTATCTGGAATGAATTTTAGGTCTCTACGTCCATCCCATGGGGAATGGGAGCAGTAACAAAGGTGTTGCGTTTATATTTTTGTTGAGTGTATTTGAATGTAGGATAATGTAGGGGATCAGAAACAACAGTAATAACTAACCACCACCTCACCATTTGGGTTGGTAGCTGCATGTTGATTGATGAAGTCATTTTCTTCTTCCTCCATTTCTACCTTATAAACATCAGATTAAAAGCTGCACAGAGACAGGCCCTGGACATGTTTAGCCTAGCTTAGTACAAGGACTGGACATGGGGGAAACGGCTCTCATCACTGGATCAAAACATGAAAACAAATCTGAAGTAAAGTTTTGTTGAAGTGAACTGTGGTGGTGCCCAATGTTCCCTCTAAGCTGCGCTCGTGCAACTGCGCGCTGCTGGCACGGTCTCTGCGCACAGAAAATCTGTGTTGCACACAAAAAAATCAAATCTCAATTGAAATAAAAATTAAATCTTCAACAATTCTGTTTTGCAGTGTTAGTCAGTGACTGGCTGCTCCCATATGGGATTAGAACGATGCCACCTTATCCCATAGTCCAGCCAATCACGCGATTCACATTCGTATATACGCAGCTAATCAACGTCGCTGACAGGCTATGACAGCGTCCTTATGTGCCAACACCGGTGTTATAGCGAGCAAAGTGGCTGATGATGAGGTGAAGCCACGTTAATGACAACGTATACAACCATTGGAGATGTGAGCAGGACAGACGGAGCAACTGAGGGAAAAAGTGTGGACTTTATACCAGTTTTTAAATTGTGTTGATCGGCCGCGTAAAACCAGAGTTATGATAAAATATCTGCAATGTTTGGTTTTCTTCCTGAATAGTATTGTTGTTTATAACAATGATAGTATTCAGTATTTATTGCAACAAACTTTGTTGTTTGCAAAACTCAGTTACTTTTTTGAAGAAGTAACTATATAATTAACTGCCCAACATTGGTCATTATATCCTGTATTTTGCAGACAGAGTTACAGACTCTCTCCCAGACCACAGACTCATAATACAAGTCAGAGCTTTATAAAAATAAAGTTGTGTTTTCAAAATTGGAGTTCAAGTTATTTTTACTTCCAATAGTGTTAACATGCTACAGGTCATCAACAAGGTTGTTTTTAATTTTCATTGTAAGTGGGCTAAAGCAGTTAATTAAAAGTAGCCTAACATAAATGTAAATGCTGTAATTTGATTACTTTAATAAACCATGTAACTTGGATTGATAAGATGCTGGCGTGACCACAGTGCACACGTCTGCTGTTGCTCACAGTGGTCCAAGGGACGCTCAGGGAGTTTTTGTGTTCGCTCAGACACATGAAACATTAGAGGGAACATTGGCGGTGACTGGCAGGGAAAAGGGGAATGATAAGACTTACTGTAAATATAATTATGTATGTATTGAAAAAGGAACAACTAAAATGTTCCAGCTGAAAAATGAAATCAGTTTCAGTTTATGAGCTCTGTTTGTTTTCTTTACAATTCCAACCTTTTATTTTGAAATGAGCTGCTCGTTCCTGTTTAGAGTTGATGAGCTGATGTGGGTGAGAGGACTCACAAAGCAACACAGACACCAGATATGCAAACACAGCATCATACAACACAACCAAGAGATCCAAAGAATTATCTCTGCATTTCTGTGGCTGATGCTGCTGGAACAAAGCTGTTTGAAACCTTGTTGTTCTGCACTTTGGGACCTGAAGAGGAACCTGAACCTCTGTGCAGAGGGTTCAACTCTGAGGATTCCTGTTCAGTTTTTTTTTTTATTTCACACGGCAAAACTTGACAACTTTATGATAAATGTACGACTTCAATGTGAAAAATTCATTTTTTTCTCTTGTTTGTTTGAAGCTGCTTCCTGTTGGCTTCAGCTGTTTGGAGTTTCCATTTTCTAAACTTCTACATTCTGAACCTTCTTCAGCTCTGAACAGATGATGAAACACTGAATGATTTCAAGCTCACACTTTGTCTAATAAACTTACATCTTTCATTTTTTATTCAGATTGAAGGACTGTGATCTGTCAGAGATCAGCTGTGATTATCTGGCAGCAGCGCTGAAGTCCAACCCCTCGTATCCCAGAGTGCTGGACCTGAGTGTAGACTGCAACAACCTGCAGGATTCAGGAGTGAAGCAGCTGTGTGTTCTTCTGGAGAATCCACAATGTCGATTTGAAACTCTGAGGTCAGTCACATGTTTTAGTTGTGCTGAGATGAATATGATGTGAAAGTTGTGCTGACACTGTGGATCAGTAGGCCCACACACCTCTATACAGGAAGTCTGGTTCTACTCTTTGTAGAACTTCTGATCCCTGATCCTCTGAGTCTGACTCAGTAAATAATGCAGAGTTCTGAGCTGATGTGGGTGAGAGGACTCGGGCAGCCTGACAGAGTTGATGTCCAGGTCTTCCCTGCTTGTCCTGATATACATAAACATGAGTATCCTTGCAGGTCAGATCTTATCAGTCACACCTGTTAGTGCAGCTCTCCTCTAGATTGTAGTGCTTGTTAAACTAGGATGATTTTAGGAGCCTGGACCGCAGATCTAAGGGAAGATATGACTTGGAAAGACTAAACCAACCTATTAGAGGTGTTCGGACTAACATAGATAAATACTCAGATTTACACCTTTAGTGTCTCACAAAGGGTTGAAAAGTGAATGTGCACAGGGAGGTTGGTGGTGAGATGGGCACTTCCAGCACTGTAGATGTGTTCCAGCTCAGTGTTCATGGAAATAATCCGGAGAGCAGGATTCCTTGATGAATGTTACATCTTCTTAAAGTTATAATCCACAGGGAAAACTGTGAAACTGTCGATCTGATATCTACTCAACCAATCAGGTGTTTACATGCCCTTCACTGATCTCCAGCCCCACCTTATTATCAGTTTCTCTCTCTTTTACATCTGAATTATCTTCACTTCACATTTCAGTCAGTTCAGATTTCATTAGCACGTTCACTTTAGCATAATCCATTTTAATCCAAACACCTTTCTCTTTAAACTCTGTTTGTCAGTCACAGTATATCCAGTACAATCCTCTTTTTCACTGCGTCACACACATTCAGAGATCAGAGTGTCCTGTGTGTGCTCTCATTCACTCACACTCACTCTCATATGGCTGAAGTCTGTTTGTACACAGGCTAATCTGGGACTCTCCACCATTTGACCCTAGAAATAATGAAGCTTCTTGGATGAGAGGTGAAAGGCGAAACGTCTTCAAAAAACTTAAAGAAGTCCAGATGCCTTTTTTTCTAAGCTCTTTAGATGACTGCGAACCTTCACAAACGCCTCATCAGTGGGACTCTCAGAGCTACCAGCCCTTTGCTACAATCACAAAGCTCTTCATTGAAATCAATGATATCAAAGCTGGAATCAAGCTATAGCCATATACACTGGTAAAGACTTCTTATCTCGAAATAATATGCTGAAGTGGCAATGCAGAAATTGAAAATAGGTGGACGTGCTACCTATGCTATTAGTAGAATGGACATTGGCCTGCTGGCTAATGAAGGCCCTGTCTCACATAGAGGTGAGAGAGGCCCCCCTCGAAGCCCCCTCTTTTATCGGGGCTTACTTAGGGTCATATCGGAGACCACACAGTTGGAAGTCTTTTTTTTTTTTTTCTTTGACCAAATAAAGCTTATTTCTGTAGCTGTTGTTTTATACAGCTTTAATGTTAATATTAACATTTGCTTATGTATGTTTAGGGAGTGGTCTGATGGTACATGTCGTTGTCACATTAATAATATTCAAATAGTAAGGGTATGCTTAAAGATATGGTAAAAATCATATCATATAATGTAAATGGCCTGTCGAATCCAATTAAACGTAATAAAATTTTAACTAAAATGAAGAAAGAACAAATACAAATAGTGTATCTACAGGAAACCCATCTAGACTGTAAGGAGCATGAAAAACTGAAAAGAATGGGTTATACAACAGTTTTCTCCTCTTCCTATAAAACTGGACGAAGGATCGGAGTGGCTATCCTGTTATCAAGCAAATTACTCTTTGAAAAAATATCTGAGATAAGTGATAAAGAGGGACGTTATATTTTGGTAAGGGGGAACATTGAGGGGAACCCAGTCACGTTGTTAAATATATATGCAACCCCTGGAAGCGATATTTATTTCTTTAAGAAAATTATAGATGTGATGGTAACAGAGACAGTAGGTTTCCTAATTTGCGGAGGAGATTTAAATATACATCTACAACCAAAGCTAGATATTTCCAATAGAAAAGCACAGAATACTAAAACATTAATTAAGAACATAAATACATTGATGAAGGAGGTGGGACTAATTGATATATGGAGAGACTTGCATCCCTACCAAAGGGATTATACTTATTTTTCCTCACCGCACTCGTTATACACAAGAATAGATTATTTCATAACTTTTGGGAAAAATAAAGATAAAATAAACACTTGTGCAATTGGAGCAATAGAGTTAAGCGATCATGCACCAGTATACCTGTCTGTTGATTTAAACGTGCAACCAAAACTCAATAATTGGAAATTAAATTCAAGCTTACTGAATGATCCTCACTTTAAAGGACAAATTAAGAAAGAGATTCACTTCTATATGGAAACTAATGACAATGGTGAGGTGTCTCCTGCTATACTGTGGGATGCCTTAAAAGCTGTCCTGAGAGGGAAAATTATAGCAATATCCTCTTATAAGAAAAAGATGAGAAATAAGAAATTAGAAGAGCTACAAAATAAGAATTAGAGAAAAGGCATGAAAGAAAAACATCTCAGGATATATTGGAGGAAATTAGGAAAACAAGAAATGAAATAAATGATTTGACCACATATGAAATTTAAAAAAGATTAATGTTTCTTAAACAAAGGTATATAAATACCTTTGTAAATACAAGATAATGTACGACGGACATTACAAATTATTAATCATATTCAAAAGAATAAAATAGAAGCAATGGTAATCAGTATCGATGCAGAAAAATCATTCGATTCAGTTAATTGGAACTTTCTTTACCGAGTCTTGCATACATTTGGCTTTCACGAAAATATAATTAAGACAATACAGGCACTTTATGATAACCCTACGGCAAGGATTAAAATTAATGGCTACCTATCAAATAGTATTAAGCTGCAAAGAGGAACAAGGCAGGGCTGTGCGTGCTCACCATTATTATTTGCGTTATATCTGGAACCATTGGCTCAATATATAAGACAAAATAAAGAAGTAGAAGGTATTAATATCCATGAAAAGGAGCATAAATTAGCCTGCTATGCAGATGATATTTTAATATTTTTGGGTCAACCATCAAACTCTTTACCTAAATTAATGCAATCATTTGAATACTTTGGTCGACTATCTGGATATAGGGTTAATATGAGTAAAACACAATTGCTTAAGTACAACTATATTCCATCAGAAGAAATTAAAAATAAGTATCAATTAGCATGGCAAACAGAGTACTTTAAATATCTAGGAGTCATAATACCTAAGGATCTTACAGAACTATTATAACGAAATTATTTACCAATACAGAAAAAAATTAAGGAACATATAGCGAGATGGAATCTAATTCCATATTTAAGTTTATATTCGAGAATAGACTCAATTAAAATTAATATTCTTCCTAAATTATTATATTTATTTCAAACATTACCAATAGAAATTAACCAGAAACAGTTTAATGAATGGGATAAAATTTTGTCAAGATACATATAGCAAGGAAAAAGGCCCCGAATTAGATTTAAAACCCTACAACTTAACAAAGGAAAAGGGGGTGGGGCTTACCTTCTCTTAGGGAATATTATTGGGCAGCACAATTAAGGCCTATGATATGCTGATGTAATCCTTCATATGACGCTCAATGGAAAGTTATTGAGGAGAGTCTGACCTCCATCCCCATATAAGCTATTATAGCAGACAGAAGCTTGCAAAATTTAATAAAAACTATTGAAAATCCATGGATCAAGTTGACTTTTAAAATTTGGGAAACAGTAATAAAAGAATATAAACTAGAAGAGGATATAGCAGTTCTTAAGTGGTGTGCACATGACACACATTTTGCTCCAAATAAATTGGACACCAGATTCAAAGATTGGACATATAAAGGATTAACAGCTTTATGTATGGTAATGGAGGAAGGCAGACTAATTAGTTTTGATAAAATGAAAGATAAATATTCATTAGAAACACAGGATTTTTATAGATGTCTACAGATGAGGCATTTTGTCAATAAAACGATAAAAGCTAAGGCTGAACTGAGTAAACAGCTGATAGACGTATTTAAAAGGGCAGTTCAAATAAAAATAGAGGTATTATAGGTGACCTCTATAAAGGATTAACAAATATGAAATTACACTCAACCTTGTATATCAAAACAAAATGGGAAATGGAGGGAGGAATAGAGATAAAGGAGGAAGAATGGACAACAATATGGGCATATCAATGGAAATGTAGCAGCTCACAGAGCTGGCGGGAATTTGGGTGGAAATGCCTGATAAGATATTTTATTACACCTCTCCAAAAATCTCACTATGAAGGTAACCCTCCCGCTTGCTGGAGAAATTGTGGAAATACAAATGCAAATCACTATCATATTTTCTGGGACTGTCATGTTATTAAAACTTATTGGAAGGGAATACATGCAGCAATACAAGAGACATTTGGAAGATATTTACCTTTGGAAAGTAAAACTCTACGTTTTGGACTTATGCCAGAAGGATGGACAAAGAACGATAAATACTTGTTTAATATTTTACTGGCAGCAGGCAAAAAAGCCATCACAAAAAAATGGCTTTCTTCAGAGAGCCCAGCTATGAACACGTGGATGAACATCACACTGGACATTTACAGAATGGAGAAAATGACAGCAGATGTGAACTACAAGAGGGACCTGTTTGTATCACGATGGAAGAAATGGATGGACTACATTAGAAAACGCAGGCCAGTTTTTGCTTTTGCATTTTGACTTTGTTAACTACTAGAAGACTACAGGAAAAATTAGTTACATTAATGGAAACAAAAACACACTCCCTATATTTATTTATTTATTTTTCTTTCCTTTTTCTTTTTCCTTATGTATTTTTTATTTATGTTGTTTGTTGTTTCCTGTTTTGCTTCTTTGTCTTTTCTTCTTCTTCTGTCATTCTTATTGTATGGATATTTTAGTTGTTTAAATATAGAAAAAAAGAAAAAAATATATGTACTGAAAGATAGCTGAAGTTGATGGTATTGTATAGTGATTCTAAAATGTCAATAAAAATAAAGAAGCGGGAATGAAATGAGTCCAAGTCTTCTGCTGATTCAGCATCACATTCATCTTTGCTCCTTGTTCTGCATCCCCACCATGGACTTCATTCCTTTCCAAGCCAGCCTTGAGTGTCCTTTATTCAGCTCATCCTCTGCTTTACTTTTACACCTGATTTTAGCTGCTTTTCTTCTCTCCCTCATAACAAGACAGCTTCTTCTGCCTGAGAACATGTTGGAGTGATTTACTAATCCAGGGCTGATTTTGGGGGAAAATAGTTCCCATTTTCAAAGTAATCCCCATTTTTCCCAGAATGAAATGTAAGTAGAAATAAATGATCTAAGTGAGAACATGAGCCTTTAAAAAGGCTCTTCTGAGGCTGCTGCCAGTGGTCAAAGCCTCCAACAAAGCTCTGTAAGTACATGACGTCGTTGCCCACCTCTCAATTTTAAATACACTTAGTCATTGAGGGTTAGCAGGAGGGACTATGCGCTTACCTGCTGCTCCTTGGCAGGTAGCTCCATGCCCTCCTGGGTTTTAATTGCACCTTAGAACACATATGCATCAACACTACAATGAGCGGGTGGAGGGAGGTTTGGAGTCTTCTCCCACCCCCATTCTCTGCGGCCTGCTGGAGCGGGAGGGCTAGTAGGAGGAGTTGGCCGTCCGACTGCGGTCTGGGGTGTGGGGCCTCCCTGCTGCTGCGGAGTCGGGGTGGTCTGCCTCTCCCCACCGCAGGGAAAAGGGTAACACCACCTGGGTCTGGGTGCAATTCCCCCCTCCAGGGGCAAGGGTACCTAGACCCGGTTTGTAGAGTACGCTTGGGGAGTGTGATTGTGTGTACAGCGTCTCTTTATGTCTGTCTCCACGTTGGTTGAGTGTGGAGTGAGTGCATATGAGAGCATGAGGGTGGGAATGGATGTTTGTGTCTGTGTGTGCCTGTATGTCTGTGTCTATATGTCAGGTTGGGTATCAGACGCCACCTCTCTGGGGACACCTCAGGCCCTCCAAGGTTTGGAGGCCTATCTCCACCCACCACCACTTCCCCTGCCGGTGGCGGACTCCCTCAGGTGTCGGTGTGTTGGTGGTTCTTTGTGTCTGGGGGTGGGCGTCCGGGTACACACCGGCTCACTCCTTGGCGGCCGCTTGTCGGGGCCTGGGGCCTGGGGCTCGCTCGGGCCCCTTTGGAGGTGGGGTGCCCCCGGCCTCTCGGCCTAGGGCTCGGTCACTCAGGCGCAGCTGGGGGCCGGCGGAGCTCACGGGCGCGTCACTGCAACCCCCCCTGGCTTCTGCTCCGCGGCTGCTGAGTGAGCCCTCATCTGGGACTCTCCTCAGCTCTTACTGGAACAGTGGCGCGGCTGCCCCTCTGTTGGTCTTCCATGGTCTCTTGTGTTCTGGGGGCCTCTGGATGTCTGGAGTTTTGATCTCCTCCATACCCGCTTCACACCCTGGAGGACGGGGCTGTGGCCCCCCCACACTCCCTAGCAGATCATTACATGGAGAAACCTTTGGAATGCAAGCATGCTGATCCACACAGGTATGCACACATGGGTATTCACAGACGCGGACTAAAGCTTTCTTGGCTGCTGCCTCAAAGCACACTGTGCGCTGTCTATCTTGCGTGCTGCACAATATCGTTTATTACTTAGTAAATACTGATATCTATGACTAGCTAGTTTATTGTGATGGTGCTTTGTTTTCTCTATTATTATGTTGCTCTTTGTTGTTTGCTGTCTCCTCTGTTTGTTTGTTTGTTTGTTTGTTTGTTTGTTTTTTCTCCATACAGGTGACCCAGGAGTTTTTTTTTTTTTTTTTTTTTTTTTGTCTCTCTTCCCCCCCCCTTCTCACCGTCTCTTCTCCCCTTGGGTTTTCTTTCTTTCTCTCCCCCTCTCTCTCTCATTCATTCCCCCTGTCCTATTTATTAAAAAAAAAAAAAAAAAAAAAAAAAAAATGACAAAGGATGAACTGAAGCTCTGCCATCACGTAATGTCGCATACTGCTGTTTCTGATGTCATTTAAAAAAAAAAAAAAAAAAAAAAAAAAAAACACAGATCAGGTGGAACAACTCAAATAAAATATCAAAAATATTAAGTGGTCATCGGTACTCAGTTTGTTCAATACTGAATACATTGGAGCACAAATTGTCCACGTTTCTGAAATATTTCTGGGTGTAACTGTCACCAAAGTGCAATTTAGACCTGGCCTGTGGTTGTTATCTAAGTGATAATCATCAATTCTACTAAAACAAATACAAAATAAAGAAGTTTGACACATTCTGTTGATATCAAAAGCACACTGAACAATTCAGTGTTGTTTTACTGCTGTTCTCTCTTCACTTCTTCTCCTCTGATTCTCTCCACATGTTGCTCTGCATCAGTGCTCAGTTTCCTGACAAAACAAGATGAAATATTGCTAAATATAATAGTATCTCATTACACTTCAACATAAGTGTTTTATTTTTGTAATTGTTTATCTGTTATTTTTCAGACTGAGTCACTGTGACCTGTCAGAGAGAAGCTGTGAAGCTCTGGCCTCAGGTCTCAGCTCTCAGACCTCTAATCTGAGACAGCTGGACCTGAGTAACAATAACCTGAAGGATTCAGGCGTGAAGCTTCTGTCTGAAGGACTGAAGAGTCCACACTGTACACTGGAAACTCTCAGGTGAGATCAAGCATTTTTCTTTCATCAACTGACAGAATTAGCAGATTAATAATAAGGCAGTCCTCTAATAAGAGGAGAAGTGGAGGTGTTTTGAAGGGCAACATACTCTTATGCTGAAAGCAGACTTCTCACAGATTCTGAGGCTGCAGGTTTCATCACTGTCCAACCAAAATTCACTGAACCAGCAGTAAATGAACGTCCAAAACGACGCTTCATGTTTAAAAAACAGATGATCAGGGGGATTTGTGTTTACATCTTTTTTGTGTGATCTGTTCACCTGCTGTTTTAGCTGTTTGGTGGTTGTTGAGATGGTTTTGTGAACTTTTAGCTGAGATTCTGACGTTTCTGTAGATACCACACATGTCTAATTACTTTGTACAGCATGAACGGCCATAACGAGGTTTTTAACAGTAAGAAAAGTTGTAAAACTTCAGAAAATATAGTTAAAAGTCCAAAACCTTCTACGTCTGGTGGCTTGTGGTAAGGAGCAGATCAAACGAGTAAAGAATTACGTTATAATTATAAATGGCTTCAACAGCACATTCAGGTCTGTGAGACTCATTCAGACACTGAGCCGTGGCTCTGTGCTATATGCACATATTTCTGCATCTCTGCCATTCAGACACACTTTATATATAGTTTATTTTATGTAGTATTCAATACTGAACTGTACATTTAGTCTTTTTAAAGGCAGCAAGTTTTATTCAGTGTTTTCATAAAAGCCTTATTTCTATCCATTTACTGCTATTAGGAAGAACACGTGAGGTTTAAGACCTGGACCAGTTTGAAACCTTTTGTCCTCCACAATGGAAAATGGGTGGAAATAAAAATGGGTCTCACTTTAGCCAGCTCCTAATTTTATCAGTTCTGCTCTCAGCGTCTCCTGTATATCTCCTGTATAAATGTTGCACTCAGCTTTGTGCTCTCCAATATCACTGAAATGCAGCCAGATGCTGCTCATTTTGCCTTTTCACTCTTTCCTGACACGCTTGCATTTCAATACAGCTCCCATTTCTCTGTGTACTGGTCTCTACCACTACCCTTGCTGTCTATGGGACATGTCCTCTTTCACATAATGGTATGATCCCAGTCTGTCTCTTAAAGTGTTTGGCCACATGGTTTGCTCATCAGAATAAAACCTCAGCCGTGCTCACATTGATTATCAGCAAGCCTGAAAATTCATCAATATTTGACATGTGAAATTATCTCAAGGGCTGGATTTGGCCCACGGGCCATATGTTTGACACCCCTGGTTTACACAGTTTGGTATTCAATGTACAAGTGAGTTAGCTCTCAGCTAACTAGCAGACAAGCTAACTGCTGGGACTGTGTCTTTCTAACAAGAGCGTCAGACACTCAGACTGGTTTCCTTTGTGGATGATGATGTGTTCTCACACTGATCCTTCATGCTGATGCTGCCATCCACCCACTGCTCCTGGATTCCTCATCATCATCTCCATCAGCCCTCACAATACTCCACCTTCTTCAGCTTCATGTTCAGCAGCCTGGATGGACAGTAATTCTTTCCATGGGTTATGGTGGGACATTGAGAGCTGAAGTCAAACAGCAGTGAGAATGAAAGACTGATTCATTTCTATTTAGTCTTGTGATGTGCAGCTTTGTTCAGAGCATTAAGGCCCAGCAAAGATCACTGAGGTCATAGAGTCCTGATGAAACCTGTGTGCTTATAGAAACTGAGACCAGATGAACCAGAATAGAAGGACATTAAAATGAAGTGTCAGCTACACAAAGGCAAAGCTATTCAGTTGTTGCTGTGAGTTATTTAAATGGAGGATGGAGTCAGACTTTAAGCTGCTGGACTCAGTCACTATATCCTGTTGTCCTCATAGAACCTGGACACACAGACTCACCTGTGACACAGTGACACACAGTGTGGGCTACACACACATTAGAAAGTGGATCAGTCACACTTGTGCAATCATTTGTTGTGCTGGGAAACCATGAACACTTTGAATCACATTAATGGCTTTGTTACAGCAACATTCAATCATGAGTTCAAAAGTAGTGCATTGTGTACTTATTTTAATAGTACTGCAGTATGAGAAGTGCAACATTCAGTGTGCAGAAACAGATCAGGTGCTTTCTAACAGCAGTGTTCCCTTTAACACAGCAGCAGTTCAAATATTTCTGTCAGTCTGAGCTGAAACATGAATCTAATCAAATATCAAATCAAAGTTCTTTGCCTCTGCCAGGACGTTAACATTTGATCTAGTTTTTTACAAAGTTCCCTCAGCGTCCAGAGCCACCAACATACCTTTGATCAACAGCAAGTGAACATTTATAAATGTGTGTTTGCAGAACAGGAAGCAGCAGAACTATTGTTCTGTTATCAGGCAGCAGCACAAACGCTCATCAGCTCATTTACTGTGCAGGACTTTGAGTGTGTGAAGTGTGTGTTTGTGCTGGATTTCCTTTGGAGAATCTCAGTCAGAAACCAGACAAAGAAAAACTCTTTCAACAGTCCAGGTTGAGTTGACAACATGAACTGCATTTATCTTCCTCTGACTTGACATGTTCTTCCTCCTCTGCACCGAGCCAGCTGCTAAGACTCACAAGCTCATTGACATTTTCTGATGATAAAGAAACTCTCTTCTTCTGCACAATATGAGCAGCAACAGAGAAGAAGCTTTCACAGGTACAGATGTTGCAGCTGTGGCCAAGTACATGTGCTGCATGTTGGAGCAGCACTCTAATGGACAGGCCTCTGTACTGATGGTGGGCTCTGCTCTGTATCCACCACACTGTTCTCAGCTGAGTCTTCCTCCTGTTCACACTCTGATGAAGCACCAACAGGGCCAACTTCTTCTCTGGTGGCTCGGATGTTGTTGCTTCCACAGGTTTCCCTCCAACAACCCTCTGTTCCTGCAGTATGTTCAGTAAGATCTGGGTAAACACTTGAGCTCCTTGAATCTGGCTCCAGCAGCAGTTTTCACATATACAATGTTGGCATTTTGCTTGCGTGTCTCAAGGTCTGTTCTGAATGTATACTTGAATTTGACCACGTAGGCGGGGTCATCATCTGAGCTCTCCATCACCTGAGAGAGATGACAAAACACAGAATCACAGAGCATGAAACCAACGTTTCTCCTCCCAGAAGTTCAGTCACAGACCTGCAACAGAAACAAGAAGATTCAAATGACGCAGAGCTTTCATTTACTTATATCCACAAACATGTCCTCTACATATTCATGCTGTATTTACACACACATACAGAGGCTGTTTGTCTCTCACACACCGACAGGACACTGAGAAATACATCATGTTAAATATACCTGCAGGCTTCCAGCTGTGCACTTTGTCCCTGTCAGCTGTGATTGCCATGGCAACCTTGGTGTTGTGCGCGATGCAGGGACGTGTTCAAAGGCAGACGTCTGGCAGCAGCATCATATTTGATGCACTATCTGTACTGAGTGTGCTGACTTTATTTCAAATGTCCCACTGCTGTGCAACATGAATCACATGTTCTGCACGTTTCTGTAACTCCCAGGTAACCATGGTTACCCAGCCACGCCCAGTAGTCTCCAGAGAGACCAACAGCTGGTTCATGTTGTAACGCCGTGGCTTTCGTAGTCTCTCCTTTTTCTACAGCTCATGTGTTCTTCTTGTGATGCTGCGTCTTGAGGCTCATACATGCCGTCATTTGTTGATCCTAAGAACGTTCCTCAGACCGACTTCTTCAACAACAGATAACTTTAGTTGTATCAACACTGCCTCCTGGAACAGTTTAAAATGAACATGTCAAAGATCTGTACCTGTCTCCATGTTTCTGTCCCCGCCCCTTTCTTTCTGTCCTGGGTCATGTGAGCGCTGCAGTAGTATTAGGCCCACCCTCAATGCTCCCATTGGCTGAGACGCATACTGACGCCCATTTCAAGCCAGCACTGATCAACATCCCTCCTGTGACCCATGGCTTTTATATTCAGAGCCAGTGAGCACTTTCACAATAATCATGATTTTAAAAACTGTGATTAAAATAATTGCTGACGTTAATCAGTTAATGAGTTAACGAGATAATAACAGGTTAAGTTGCCCTAATAATTAGACTTTGGTGACAAACTGATGTGATCTCCATGTTTCCTTTGTTGGACTGTGGGCGAGTGTCAGAACTGAATGTACTGAGTAACATGTAGAGTTTAAACATGTGTCAGTTCCAGTTTTAGAGCTCTAAAGTGCAGCTATCATGTTAGGAATATGTTAGGAATAGACAGGAACACTGAGCACACTGAGGTCAAATCTTTATTTTACCACTCGCTGCATTCTTGATGTTCATGAATTCAGCAGCTTCATGATTGTCTGCAGCATTAATCTCATATTTCCATTAAAGTGTTGAATTTGACTGTTTGATGTTCTTTATGATCTCTGGCACCAGTTCATCTGTAGGCTGAGCTCAGTCCATCCAGTTAGTGAAATGATGTTTTAAGGTCTCCTTGTCCTGTGAGCGTGCACAGATCCTGAAGCAGAAAGCCTGGGTTACAGAGAAATGATCATCACTGTGATGATGCTCATCATCTCTGACTGGGATTTGAGGTTTTGTCAAAGCAGCAAAGAAAGCCTGGCTATGTTGGACTGGGTGTGGAAGCAGCTCCCAGTTTGAGTTCAGGAGACAGACACCCTCTCTACTTTGAAGATCAGCTTCAAACTTTCCTTTTTGATAAAGCTTATAGTTCGAGCTGGATCAGGTGACCCTGAACCATCCCTTAGTTATGCTTCTATAGGCTCAGGCTGTTGGTGGACTTCCCATGATGCTCTGCTTTCTTCTCCCCTCTTTTCACTCCTGATGCTTTTATATGTCACTACTGCATGTCCTTAACTTTTGTCTTCTCTCTCCTTAACTTTTGTCTTCTCTCTCCTTAGTTTGTGTTTTGTTCTTGTCTCTCTGAGCTCATCTCTTCCCTTTCCCCTCACCCTGCAACCAGTCATGGTAGATGCTCCTCCTGGAGCCTGTTTTCACTGGGAGGATCTTTGTGTCAAAGGGAGTTCTTCTTCCCACCATCACCAAGTGCTGCTCACAGTGGAGGCGGTTACCTTACACTGTTAAACAGCTTCAGATGACTGTTGTTGTCTGTTGGGTATTGTCACTTATAAATAAAGTTACATTGAATGGATGTAAATGGATAGATGTTATTGTGACAAAGAGAAAACAACTGTTGACAGATAGATTGTTGTTTTGTGTGTTTGCAGTCTGTCAGGATGTCTGATCACAGAGGAAGCTGTACTTCTCTGGCCTCAGCTCTGAGCTCCAACCCCTCCCATCTGAGAGAGCTGGACCTGAGCTACAATCATCCAGGTGACTCAGGAATGAAGCTGCTGTCGGCTGGACTGAAGGATCCAGGCTGGAGACTGGACACTCTCAGGTATGGAGAGAAAATCTGATAGAGGAGGAAGAGCTGGAAACATTTCCCGTGTCTTTCACTCACTTCCTGTTTGTTTCCTGCAGATGAGACATGAACAATCACACATGCAGGAATATTTTCAGGGACAGACACACTAGTCTAGCTGGATAGTTCATGGATATTTATGTAGGGGTCTCCAAGGAGTCTGTTTGCAGGAACATTTAGGTCACAGGTGTACCTGATATAGATACCAGTGTACCTAATAAAGTGTCAGCTAACATTTGGAAATGGAAGCTTAAATAATGACAAACTGTACATTCACAGCTGAAGTCACAATAAATTTGTTCTCAAGTGCACATTTTTCTGTTATTGTTCTCAAACAACAGAATGAGAATGAAATATTGATTCTAACAGGGCCCATAAACAGCATTAGCTTAGTAGCATTAGCTTATCAGAGTTTCCATCATGGTCACACAAATCCTTAGCAGAGAAAAGTGGCCTACTTAGCAATAGCTGCTCAAGTTGTATAAAGAAAGGGAAAACAGTATTAGCATTAGCTGCTAATGGCAGCTTACTTAGCATAAACTGTTCACATCTTTATAATGCAAGGGAAAGGAGTCACTCATGGAAGCCTATTTAGCATTAACGTCTCACATCATTATAACACAAGGGAAAAGGGTATTAGCGTTAGCTACTAATGCTTATTCACCTCAAATTAGCTTTAGCTGCTAATGGTAGCCTACTTAGCATTAACTCCTCACTAATATAATGCTAATTCACATCAAATTAGCATTAGCTGCTCATATTGTTATAAGGAAAGAGAAAACGGTATTAGCATTAGCTACTAATAATTATTCAGCCCTAATTAGAATAAGCCTCTAAAAGCAGCCTACTTAGCATTAACTCCTCACATCGTTGTTACCCAACGGAAAAGAGTATTAGTATTAGCTACTATCATTTTTAATAAGTAAGAGAAAACAGTGTTAGCATTATTGAATAATGCTAATTCACACTCAATTAGAATTAGCTATTTACAAGAGCGTACTTAGAATTAGCCGCTCACATTGTTAAAAAGTAAGGGAAAACAGTATTAGTATTAGCACATAATGCTAATTCACGTCAAAGTAGCATTAGTTAATAATGGCAGCCTACTTAGCATTAACTGCTCACTAATATAATGCTAATTCACATCAAATTAGAATTAGCTGCTCACATTGTTAAAAGGGAAGGGAAAACAATATTAGCATTAGCTGCTAATAATTATTCACCTAATTAGAGTTAGCCCCTAATGGAAGGCTAGTTAGCATTAACTCCTGACATAGTTATAATGCAGGGGAAAAGGGTTACCATTATCAGATAATGCTAATTTACATCAAATTAACAATTGTTAATAATGGTAGACTTCGTATCATTAGCTGCTGTCGTTCTTACAAAGCAAAGGAAAACAATACGAGCATTAGCTGCTAATGCTTTTTCATCTAAAATTAGCATTAGCCACTAATGGCAGCCTACTTAGCATTAACTCCTCACTAATATAATGCTAATTCACGTCAAATTAGCATTAGCTGCTAGCATCAGCCTACCTAGCACTAGTTGTTCACATTGTTAAAAGGGAAGAGAAAACGATATTAGCATTAGCTACTAATAATTATTCACCCCTAATTAGAATTAGCCGCTAATGGCAGTATACTTAGCATTAACTCCTCACATTGTTATAATGTAAGGGAAAAGAATTAGCATTATCTAATAATGTTGACCGTGGCCCACTGGAAAAGTTCAGAACTAAAGATTAGGAGTGTTTCTCGATATCTCTTTCTCATTTGAGAAACAAATGAATTCTGTTATTAAAACCAGCTGTAAGGTTTATATTGTTGATTGTCATTTATGCTTAGAAATATTTACTCATATATGCTTAGAGTTGTATAATCGATTGCATGATGATAGAGGTTTGATCCTTAGTAGTCTGTAAAGACTCTGTGTGCCTTCCAGAGTGCTCTGGCATGCACACACCACTTGGGGCCATGAGAGAGGTCGTACCCTCTCTTACTGATTTATGGTGTAGGACAGGGGTCTCAAACTCTATTTAGCTGGGGGCCGCTGCAGGCAGAGTCTGGGTGAGGCTGGGCCGCATTAGGTTTTCCACAAGAAAGGCATGGTTAAAAAATTCCAATCTTCTCAAATCTCTTTATTTTTATTTTTTAACACAAAATATGAAAAATAAATAAACAAATTAAGAATTAATAAGAAAATAAATCAATCTGTAATACATAAATAAAATAATAATAAGATATTTTTAGTCAGTGAACTTGTGTGTATCTTTCAGTCTTCTATATCTGCTGTATTTAGATTGAAATGTCTGTATTAACAGTTCTATACCCTTCTTCTGAACATGAATGGAACACTGGAGAAAATGAACTGTTCTTCTGAACATGGCTTCTCTTGCCTACTCCTTGCTGCTAGAGACCTGGCAGCGTTTCCTCTCGCATAGCCGAGTCAGATTTGGCCTGAGGGAGGAAGCAGTTGCGACCCTCAGTATGTCTTGAAGATGATCATCCGTAAGTCTGGACCTGTACTTGGACTTATTGAAGTTCAAAGTGGAGAAGAGCTTTTGGCACAAGTATGTGCTACCAAAAAGGCACATGGTCCACTTGAACATTCGGGAAAGCCGAGGGAAACTAGGGCTCAAGTCTCTCAAAAATTGTCCAAGCTTGTCTGCTTTTCCACTCACCTCCCTGAACTTTGCTTTGAGTTCAGAGTTGCACTGCAGCTCAATGAGCTCCATTTGAAGCACAGAAGGGGCATCTTGCACATCAAAGGAGAAGGGGTCCGCAAAAATGTGAAAGGTGGCTCTGTGTGTCTAGAAGTCAGCAAATCTGTGATCAAATTCCTCCTGTAGCCTCAAAATGACATCAACATACTCGTCAGCACTGAATGGTGTGCATGCATCCACGAGTGCCTTGCATGCTGGGAAATGGCAAAGGTTTGTCTGAGAGAGCTGAGCTTTCCAGAGCGCCAGTTTTGTGGAGAATGCTCTCACGTTGTCATACGCAGCACTGACAAGTTGCCCCTGGCCTTGTAACGTCTTGTTCAGTACATTAAGCTCATGTGTCATATCAACAAGAAAAGCTGAGTCCATGAGCCATTTGGGATCAGTTAGCACAGGAACACTAACTCCATCCTTCTCCATGAAGGCTTCACTTCTGCTCTCAACTCAAAAAGTCTCTTTAATACATTTCCCCTGCTGAGCCAACGTACCTCAGTGAAGTCGAGCACATCCCCATATTCTGACTCCATTTCCTCTAAAAAAGCTCAGAACCTTCGGTGCTTTAAGCCCCTGGATCTGATTTGGTTGATGCATTTCACAACAATAGACATCACATTGTCAAATTTCAGGCATTTGCTGCAAAGGACCTGCTGATGGATGATGCAGTGCAGAGCAATGGCCTCCTCCACGCCTTCCTCTTCCAGTTTGTTTTGTGCCACCAGTCCATTTTTCCTCCCTGTCATTGATGGCGCTCCATCTGTTGTTATTCCAACAAACCTCTTCCATGGCAAACCAACATTCTCAATGGCATCACACAGCTTGTAAATATCTGCTGAGCGGTGGTCTGGCCATGCATTGGAATTACTGTGAGCAGCTCCTCCATCACTTCAAAACTGTCATCAACACCACGGACATACATTGGGAGCTGGGCAGTGTCGGTGATGTCTGTGGTCTCATCAAGAGCGACTGAGTATACACTGAAACATTTGGCTTTCTCACACAGTTGGTCATAAATGTCACTTGACAGGTCAGAAATGCGATCTGCTGCGGTGTTGGCAGAAAGGCTGATGTTGCTAAACTGACCTTTCTTTCCCGGACAGACTATATTTGCAGCCTGCAATATGCACTTTTAGACAAATGCACCTTCTGTGAATGGCTTCCCTGCTTTAGCAATCATCTCACTAACCACGTGGCTCCGACTGCTGCATTATTCTCTTTGGTTACTTTCTTGGAGAAATCTTGCTGCCTCAGTAGATCTGTTTTAAGACTGGCAACCCGGTTCGCTCTCTCGTCTCCCTGGTATTCTGCATCCAGCTCAGCATGTCTAGTTGTGTAATGACGTTTCAAATTGTATTCCTTGTGCAGCGCAACTTTCTCTGTGCAAATAAGACAGGTCGGGGTGCCCCTGTGCTCAACAAAGAAATATTGCATTTCCCACTTTTCCTGAAATTGTCGGTGCTCATCACCAACCTTTCTCTTCACCGCAGGCTTTGAAAAAGACATTGTGGCGGAGGCGTGGCCCCGGGCGCAGCTGCAGGGGAGGAGTGCAGCAGAAGGCTCAACAGGGCGGCGCTGCGAGGCCGGTAAGAACAGCTGATGGTGTTTATGTACTGATGATGGTCTCCCTCCGCTGTGTTTATAGTGAGACGGGGAGGGGCGGCCAGAGGAGAGATCAGCTGGGCTCGTGAGCTGTCAGACTGTACGACTGAGTCAGCTGTCAAAACAACAACACTCAAAGCTTCAATAAATGTGGAAGTTGGCAGTACATACCTGTGTGTGCGTGTGTCTGTGCCTGGTGTATTCCACAAGTGGTGCCGAAACCCAGGACAGGGCCGGTGGGGGAATGTCCGACCCACAGGCCGCGCCACCCGCCCAGCCTCTGCAGTTCTTGGCGCAGATGCTAGCGGAGATGGCGACGATGAGCCGGGATCAGGCGGCCGACCAGCGTGCCCACCTGGCCGCGCTGCAGGAGCAGACGGACCGACAGACGCAAATTCTGGAACGGCTGGTCGGGGCCGCTGCCACGCCGAAGCCCTCGCCACTGTCGGTGGCGGTGCCCCGGATGGGGGACGGGGACGACCCACAAATTTTTTTGGAGACCTTCCGTGCCACGGCGGAGGCTTGCCAATGGCCGCGGGAGGAGTGGGCTCCGCGGCTGCTCCCCCTGCTGTCTGGGGAGGCACAAACAGCGGCCCTGAGTCTGCCTCCGGCGTCGAGGAGCAGCTTCCCGGACGTGAGCCGGGCGGTGGTGGACAGGCTGGGGCTCACCGCCGAAGACCATCGCCGGCGGTTCCGGGCCTGTCGGCTGGCTACAACGGACCGACCATTCGCCTGGGCCCGGCAGCTGCGCGACGCGGCGGTGCGCTGGCTGCAACCGGGGGCATCGGAGGGCGAGACGAAGCTGGTGGACAAGGTGGTGCTGGAGCAGTTCACGGAGGGGTTGCCAGCGGAGACGGCGAGATGGGTCCGGTGCCACCGGCCCGCAAGCTTGGAGGTAGCAGTGACGCTGGCGGAGGACCACCTTGCCGCTGGAGCAGGGGAACCCGGGGACGCCGGACGGAGGCCGAACAAACAGGCCCCAGTGCCGGCCCCGAGGCGCCGTGTGCCGGCACCAGGGCAGGCCGAGCGGCTGCCGGCGCTGAGCCCCACTAACCCTTTCGCGGCGTTGGTGCCGTCCAGGGGAGCCGAGCCAAGTGGAGCCGCCCCCGAGCCACGGAGAGCAGCACAGACGCCGGGGCCGGAGTGTTGGAAGTGCGGGCAGCCGGGGCACCTGAGGAGGGATTGTCCGCTTATGGAAGTGGGGCAGGTGTTCCGCGTTGCTGGCGCCCCAGCACCCTCCCCCGGTCCAGGAGGGACATACAGTATTCCGGTAAGGACTCGAGGGGGTATACGCCAGGCGTTGGTGGACACGGGCTGCACGCAGACCCTCGTACACCAAAGCTTGGTTCGCCCCGGGGCATTGCTGGAGGCAGAATGGGTGGAGGTGAGGTGTGTGCATGGTGACGTTCACAGGTATCCCATAGTGCCGCTGTTATTAAAGTATAAGGGCAAAATGCATAGAGTGACGGCGGCGGTTAGCCCGCGCCTGTCGCACCCCCTGATTCTGGGTACCAATTGGCCGGGGTTTCATCAGTTACTGGGGCAGTACGCGGGGGTGCGATCACGACCGGAAGCGGGGTGTAGCGTGTGCGCGGCATTCAGCGGTGACGCGGGGTCGTCCGACACCGACTCCGGGGGGGAGGAGCCGGCGGGTCCCTCACGGGACGTCCCGCCGGCCCCGGAAGTGTCCCCCATGGGTGATTTCCCACTGGAGCAGTCTCGTGACGGCACCCTACGCTCAGCCTTTGACCAAGTGATGGCTATTGATGGTCACGTGGTGCGCCCTGAGGCCGCGCAGACCTACCCGCGTTTCGTTTTATTAAACGACCGGTTATATCGAGTGAGTCGTGACACTCAGACCGAGGAAACACACACCCAGTTGTTGGTGCCGCAGGGCCGCCGGGAAACGCTTTTCCAGGCGGCCCACTATAACCCCATGGCAGGGCATATGGGCTACGAGAAAACTCTGGAGCGAATAACGGCCCGATTTTATTGGCCGGGCATCCGAGCGGATGTGCGCCGCTGGTGCGCGTCCTGCCCGGACTGCCAACTTGTTAACCAGCCGGCCATACCGAAGGCGCCGTTGCGCCCTCTCCCCCTCATTGAGGTCCCGTTTGAGCGCATCGGCATGGACCTCATCGGGCCGTTTCACCGGAGTGCACGCGGCTACCGCTTTGTGTTAGTCCTGGTGGATTACGCAACGCGGTACCCGGAAGCAGTTCCGCTGCGCACCATCTCTGCAAAGAGTGTGGCGCAGGCACTGTTTCAGGTCATCTCCCGAGTCGGAATCCCGAAAGAGATACTGACTGACCAGGGCACGTCGTTTATGTCTCGTACACTGCGGGAACTGTACGAATTACTGGGCATTAAATCTATTCGGACCAGCGTCTACCACCCTCAGACTGACGGGCTGGTGGAGCGGCTGAATAAGACTTTAAAGTCCATGATTCGGAAGTTCATTAACGAGGATGAACGCAATTGGGATCACTGGCTAGACCCTCTGTTATTCGCAGTGCGGGAGGTGCCCCAGGCCTCCACGGGATTTTCTCCCTTTGAACTGCTGTTCGGCAGGAGGCCACGTGGGGTGCTCGACCTGATTAAAGAAAGCTGGGAGGACGGTCCGAGCCCCGCCAAAAATGAGATTCAGTACGTGTTGGACCTGAGAGCAAAACTCCACACTTTGGGGAGGTTGTCACGGGAGAATTTGCTCCAGGCTCAGCAGCGTCAGCAACGCCTGTATGACAGAGGGGCTAGGCTCAGGCAATTCTCACCGGGAGATAAAGTGCTTGTGTTACTCCCTACTTCCAGCTCGAAGTTGCTCGCCAAGTGGCAAGGACCCTTTGTGATCACACGGCGAGTCGGGGACGTGGACTATGAGGTCGCTCGGTCGGACAGGGGAGGAGCCACGCAGATTTATCACCTCAATCTCCTCAAACTGTGGCGAGAGGTTGAAACCGCTTCTCTGGTGAGCTTGGTGAAGGAGAGAGATGAGTTGGGGCCCGAGGTGCCAAATTCTATCATTCCCGCCTCCCTCCCTTGTGATGACCATCTCACACAGGCCCAGAGAGCGGATGTTGTCGCGTTGCAACAGCGTTTTGCGGACGTGTTCTCCCCCCTGCCCGGCCGGACGTCCCTCATCGAGCACCATTTCGTGACGCAGCCTGGCGTGACGGTGCGTTCACGGCCCTACAGGCTCCCGGAGCACAAGCGAAAAATCGTGCAGAGGGAATTGGCGGAAATGCTGAGGATGGGAGTAATAGAAGAGTCGCACAGCGCCTGGTGTAGCCCCATCGTTCTGGTGGCGAAGAAGGATGGGTCTATACGGTTCTGTGTCGACTATCGCAGGGTGAACGAAGTGTCACGCTTTGATGCCTACCCCATGCCTCGGGTCGACGAGCTCCTGGACCGGTTAGGCACGGCCCGCTTTTTCACGACACTGGACTTAACCAAGGGCTATTGGCAGATTCCCTTGTCTGCCGAGGCCAGGGAGAAAACGGCCTTCTCCACTCCGTACGGTTTGTACCAGTTCGTGACACTTCCGTTCGGCCTGTTCGGGGCCCCGGCCACTTTCCAGCGTCTCATGGACCGGGTACTGCGTCCGCACGCAGCGTATGCTGCCGCCTACCTGGATGACGTGATCATCCACAGCGACACCTGGGCGGAGCATGTGCTGCGGGTGGCCGCGGTCCTGGAGTCCCTGAGGGGGGCGGGGCTCACGGCCAATCCGAAGAAGTGCGCGGTTGGACGGAGGGAGGTGCAGTATCTGGGGTACCACCTGGGGGGCGGGCAGGTGCGTCCACAGGTGGAGAAGACGGCGGCTATCGCATCCTGCCCGCGCCCCAGGACGAAAAAGGAGGTGAGACGGTTCTTGGGGTTGGCGGGTTACTATCGTCGCTTTGTGCCGGGGTTTGCGCAGCTAACCAGCCCCCTGACCGATCTCACTCGAAAGGGTGCCCCGGATCTGGTCCAGTGGACGGGGCCGTGCCAGGCGGCGTTTGTGCAGGTGAAAAAGGCTCTCTGTGGGGAGCCGCTGCTTCACACTCCTAACTTTTCCCTCCCTTTTGTTCTGCAGACTGACGCCTCGGACAGAGGGCTGGGAGCCGTTTTGTCCCAGCAGGTGAGGGGGGCTGACCGCCCTGTCCTGTACATCAGCCGGAAGCTAGCGGAGCGCGAGCGCCGGTACAGCACCGTGGAGAAGGAGTGCCTGGCCATCCGGTGGGCGGTCAGCTCCCTGCGCTATTACCTCCTGGGACGCTCATTCACCCTCTGTTCGGACCACGCCCCGCTGCAGTGGCTCCACCGCATGAAGGATGCCAACGCCCGGATCACCCGGTGGTATCTGGCGTTGCAGCCCTTTAAGTTCAAGGTGATCCATAGGCCGGGGGCGCAGATGGCGGTGGCCGATTTCCTCTCTCGCTCGCGGGGGGGAGTTGGCTCGGCCGGACGGCTCCCCGGCCTCGAACGGGCGGTGGGGGTGTGTGGCGGAGGCGTGGCCCCGGGCGCAGCTGCAGGGGAGGAGTGCAGCAGAAGGCTCAACAGGGCGGCGCTGCGAGGCCGGTAAGAACAGCTGATGGTGTTTATGTACTGATGATGGTCTCCCTCCGCTGTGTTTATAGTGAGACGGGGAGGGGCGGCCAGAGGAGAGATCAGCTGGGCTCGTGAGCTGTCAGACTGTACGACTGAGTCAGCTGTCAAAACAACAACACTCAAAGCTTCAATAAATGTGGAAGTTGGCAGTACATACCTGTGTGTGCGTGTGTCTGTGCCTGGTGTATTCCACAGACATGTTTGGGGCTATGTGACATTTATAATTCTACTTGGTGTCACTGTCGCATTGAAGGTTCAATCAAGCGTTTAGCCGACGGACGGGGAACGTCTCAACGCGTAGAGAACGTCATCTCTGCTTCTTTTTCTTGCAACCGTAGCACGGCGATCGGCAGATAAAAAGCCGGTAGCAGTCTCCTTTGTTTTTACGCTCGATGTTCATGTCTTTCATGACGACACGAACACCGTGGCGTTTGCAGATGGTAGAAAGTGCAGGGATAGCGAGCGCAAAAAAGGCGACTGCTCACGGCGCCGGGCTGTTGTTACAGGAGAAAGAAGCGGAAACGACACCGTGACATATAACAAATAACATCAGCTGTTTCTGATGTTAGTTGTTTTGACTGCTTTTACATTATATTGAAATATATGTAATGTTCATGTTTGCTGCAATGCAAACGCAGTGATGCAAATAAAAACATCGAGCCACAAATTACGGTGCGACCCTATAATTAGTCCGGGTTACCGGGGACTGTTGTTGCCGATGAACAGGTGTCGCTATGTGACTGCAGACTAAATTGGGCTGCATTGAGTTCATGACTTTTCTTTTATCCCGCCGCCTACGCATCACTGTGAGAGTTAATATGAGATCTCTCTCTGTGGAAAAATAACTTTAAATCCCACTGACGTGTGTATAAATCTATATACGTATAATGTCCCGCTGGGCAGCAACTTAAAAAAACAACTTTTTTTGAAGTGTTGTGAACGCAGCGCGCTGGGGCGAATGTTGGCGTTTGCCCAATAGAAAGGAGGAAGCCAGCCAGGCACAGGAAAGAAAGAAACACTCCAGGGCAACGCTGCTGGAACTTTGACTCATTGAGAAATGTTTCCCTGCTTGCATCAAGCCCGGCTGGTGTCCCCTGAGATCCATATCCCACCCTGATTGGTGGGTTAATTCAGCTCCGCCCACAACACTGTAAAGTGTCATACATTATCAAACTAACATTACATTTTCATATTAAGGTGGGGCCAAAAACTATCGTCCTGCGGGCCGCAATTGGCCCGCGGGCCGCGAGTTTGAGACCCCTGGTGTAGGAGGACACCTACTCTGTGTCTGGTTAAGTATAAGAGCCCTTTGTTAGGGGGACCGCTGGACTCTTAGCACCAGCTTTGGGGTCACAGGGTCACATCTGGAACACACACACACACACACACACACACACACACACACACACACACACACACTATGCACAGACTGGTACTCTTTGTTCATACCTGTGTAAGACGTCATAATGAACTTGTGCATATTCATGTAAGCTCAATAAAGAGCAGTGTTACGAGGGAGCAGACGAGAGCGACTGAGGTCAAGTGAAGGAACAGCGCTGTCACAGTTCTCTCCCTCATCAATTGTCTGGTTCCAGCGGTGGGTTTGTGCTAGATGACCCATCACCAGCTTCTTCCACTGGTTACCAGTACGTGGTAGAATCCACTTCCAGATCTGGTTGTCTTTAAATCTGTGAATGGATTGGCTCCATCTTATCTCTCTTTAACAAAATAATCCAAGTGGAGCCCTCAGGTCTGCAGATAAGCAGCTTCTGACCAGAACTAGACGTAAAAACAGAGGTGAGCTTTATCGATGGCTGCAGCCAAACTCTGGAACAGTCGCCCTTCACATCAGGTCGTCACCAACACTGGACATTTTTAAAAGCCGGTTGGAAACACATTTGTACTCTGTAGCTTTCAATCCTGACCAGTCTTTATAGTCATTACTGTGTATGTGTCACGGTCTGCGAAGGCAGACCGTGCGGAAAGGTGTGTGGTGGACCCAGGTGCGAACACAAACGAGGATGCAGGAGTGGATTCCAACAAAACGAGCCTTTTATTATGGCTGATGAAAAGAATGGTAAATGGTAAATGGCCTGTATTTGTATAGCGCTTTTCTAGTCCCTAAGGACCCCAAAGCGCTTTACACAACCTGTCATCCACCCATTCACACACACATTCACACACTGGTGATGGCAAGCTACAATGTAGCCACAGCCACCCTGGGGCGCACTGACAGAGGCGAGGCTGCCGGACACTGGCGCCACCGGGCCCTCTGACCACCACCAGTAGGCAACGGGTGAAGTGTCTTGCCCAAGGACACAACGACCAAGACTGTCCAAGCCGGGGCTCGAACCGGCAACCTTCCGATTACAAGGCGAACTCCCAACTCTTGAGCCACGATCGCCAAAACAAAAACAAAAACAGAACAAAACAAGAACAAAAACAGAATGAGGGCAGCATACGTGTAGTACTCAACAGAAAACCTAAACTGGACAAAACTAAGGAAAGACCATGGCTGGAGGTACAGAACACAGGAGGTGGTAACACAGATGACGCGAGACAGACTGTATGAAACACAGAGACTAAATACACATGAGGGATGATCAGGGGAAGTGGCCACACATGGGAACACAGCTGACACACATGAACTTAACGACAGGACAGAAGGAGTGAAACTGAATACACTGACCGTGAATACAGACTTTCAAAGTAAAACAGGAAACATGGAGATTAGACAAGACACATGAACCGGGGAGACGTAGTACAGGGGAGATGACATAACCGACAGCATGGACTTGACAATATAAGACACGCAGACATAAACACACGAAGGGCAAGGGAGACTTACTACACGGGTAATATGTACAAATGGCTGGACTGCCTTAGTGACCCTAAACAAAGAATAAACATCAAAATAGGCTAAAACACAAAACACTGGGTCGCACGACCCAGGACCATGACAATACCCCCCCCCTCAAGGGCTGGCTCCCGACAGCCCAAAACCGAGAAACCAAACAAAAACAGAAAAACCCCACCCAGGGCGGGAGGCGGGGGACCAGGACGGAGGGACCAGAACAGGAAACAAAACGAACAACAGAACACACAGGAGCACAAGACCAAAATCCAAACAAAGTTCAGGGGGCCGACCCAGAGCCCACAGGCACAAGAGTACACGGGTCACATGGTCGGGGGGCCGACCAGGCGGGCGGCACAGGTGACAGAGCCGGTCCGGAGGCCGGCCGCGCAGAAGGCAGCGGCGGCGACGAAGGCGACGGAGCAGTTCAGGAGGCCGGCCACGCAGAAGGCAGCGGCGGCGGCGAAGGAGACGACGGAGCAGTTCAGGGGGCCGGCCGCGCGGAAGGCAGCGGCGACGGAGCAGTGTCAGGCGCACTGGCCGAGGCCCGGTGGACACAGGACCAGACGAGGCTGAAGACTCCGATGAGGCCGGACCAGACGAGGCTGACGACTCCGATGAGGCCGGACCAGACAAAGACGCCGGCTCTGAGGCTGCAGCAGACGACGACTCCGAGGCTGCAGCAGACGACGACTCCGAGGCTGCAGCAGACGACGCAGAAGGCGGCTGGCTGGGCGGCTCGGGCCCCCCAGCCGACGTGGCATGGTGCTGGACGGGCTCCTCGGGCCCCCCAGCAGACGTGGCATGGACCGGGAGCACTGTCCTTGGCAGATGTAAGCAGAGGAGCAGCGACAGACAAGGACCTTGATGTCTCTAAGTCCTTAACACAGTCCGAATTGTCCTTAGTTGCCCTTCTTGGGGAGCTAAACACTCCTTCTGTCTTGGAGCACGATTCAAACAATATTTCAGACCAGAAGCAAGGTGGCTCAGTGACACAAGTGACAGTTATGTTGTCCCAGGAAGCATGACTCTTAAGGCCAAGACTCGATGCATGAACCCACATAACACAACCAGGACTAGGTGCAGATGATTTGAACACAATAATTTGGCAGTCACATGGGAGACAACTACACTTACTGGAGTCTAAGAGCCCTGTTGGCGAGACTGAGTTAAGGAGGGGTTCAGCCCCACACACTAGGCGGCTGTAGAAAGCTAGTGAGTGGGATGCACATGGACTTGGCGTGGCATAGAAAACATAGTGGACTGGCTCTGAGCAATCCGGCTGAATTGTCCTTAGATCGGCCAGTTCATTAACTGCAGTCAAAAGGCCCTGGCCCAGGGGTGTGGTTAAAGGGCTAGCTGGTTTGTGATGATTAGCGTGGCGCCCCCCCCCCCCCCCCCCCGACAGTCTTGGAAACACAAAATACAGCCTTGTCATTAGATAAGGGGAAAGCACAACATAAACAGACCTTCACTTTAGTATTAACAGAAATCACAATGCCATTCACAGACATAGGAAAACCCGGCAGGCCCTTAATACTCGTCCAGCCCCGGCGGACTGGTGCAGAAGAGCGGTTGCTGATGTCGGACCCCAAAGCACTCACTCTGGTCAAATCATCAGCAGAGTGAGGAACCTGGGGCCCGATTAGCGCCGGAACATAACATACAATTTCCCGATCAACACCAGACGTTCCTTCTTGCGCTGGGCTAGTTACATAAGCAGAACATTCATTATTCGGCTTGGGAACAGGGAAAAAAGACCCCAAAAGGTGGGTGCTAGTCAAAGGGAATACAGTCTTATTACTAGTCAGATCAGACGTTTTCTCACGTGATTTATAGTCAATGGATAGCAGGGGCTGAGACACAGTCTTCGAAAAGGCTCCAGATGCCGTTACAGTCTTAAAAGAAGCCTCCTTAGCGAAAGACGCATGTCCTGGGTGTGCAGCGTCTTCTCTATCCTCTATCTCCCTAACCTCCCCCTCAGCCTGCACACTCATAATAACAGGGTTTAACAGAACATCGCACGGGTTGATCCCCAAAACCGAAGTGCCTATGGCCGGTTTGGCAGTGTCAGGTTCACAGTACTGTGAGGGCAGTGTGGCGTCCCCAAAAACAGCATGCCCAACACCAGAAAACTTAGCTTTATTGTCAATACAAAACGTAGGCACGAGAGTAACACCTTCAATATCAGTAGCTAGAGGCACGGGAAAGACAGCTTCTTCACTGGCCTCCGAGAAAACAGACTGTGACACGGTGCCTGGGGGGGTGACAGAGTTAACAGTACCGGTACACGGGGTCTTCATCTCTGAGACATTTATTGTCCCTCCGAGCCCCTCGCACTCAGTACATCCAGAGCGATTAGGTGGACACAAAACATCGTCACTAACCTCCGAGCGTCGGGCGTCGGGCGATGCGGTGGCGACGCGAACGCCGTTTCTTCTTGGCCATGGGTCCCGTTGACGTGGAAAGTGGAGCCTCTTGCGGCGTCGCAGAGGCTGAGGCGGCGAGTGTTGGCGGGGCGGCAGGCGGGAGCTCCAGGCAACTCCGGGGGCCCCCAAGGGCTAGGCGTGTCCCGCGGAAGATCTCACCGTAGTGAGGAGCGAGCCATGGCTCCTCCCGTAGCTCCTCCTGCAGTTGCGCGCATGCGGCGCGCTGCCGCCCCTCGAGGTCGGAATCCATGCCCCCCACAGCTTCCTCGTGTAGCTCAGTGGAGGGCGACACATGCCGTAGCGATGAGCGACGGCGACGTGAACGTCGCTTCCGTCTTGAAGTGGACGCGGACGGAACTTGGATTTCTGTGGCGAGCGGCTCCTCGTCTTCCGACCACATCCGCGCCAGATAAGAAGCGGGAGAAGTGTAGTCCGATCGAGGCGGCGAGGACGGGCGGCCGGTCCGAGGCGGGGCGGCTGGCAGAAGCTCCTCCTCGGAGATAAGCCAGGGCTTCCAGCGTAGCTCGTCCTCCCGATACGCCCGCAACACCTGCTGCCGCTCCTCCTCACCGAAGTCAATAGCCTCGGGCATCTCCGTGCAGACAGGCGGTGGCGAAGATGCGGAAGCCGATGAAGTGTGTATGTCGGTGGTGAGCCTCACCGTTCCGACTCTGACCGCCACTGGTTCATGAGGTAGCGGGGTAACACCGCAACAGCATGGCTCTGGTGACGACTCACGCTCGCCGGGCCGCTGCTGCTGCGGGCGGAGTCGGAGAGTGGAGACGAGAAAGTCGCTGACGAGGGGGTGCAGCGTCTCCCATAACCAGGGGAACACGGACACGCACACCCCTACTTGGCGGGCTAACTCTTCCCGTTCCCCCTCTCTGGGGCAGTGCAGCCATCGGTCGCATAGCGACTCCACTGTCCGGACGATCTCCATGTCATGTGTCGCTGGGTCCGGCATGCTCGCGTCGTACTGTCACGGTCTGCGGAGGCAGACCGTGCGGAAAGGTGTGTGGTGGACCCAGGTGCGAACACAAACGAGGATGCAGGAGTGGATTCCAACAAAACGAGCCTTTTATTATGGCTGATGAAAAGAACAAAAACAGAATGAGGGCAGCATACGTGTAGTACTCAACAGAAAACCTAAACTGGACAAAACTAAGGAAAGACCATGGCTGGAGGTACAGAACACAGGAGGTGGTAACACAGATGACGCGAGACAGACTGTATGAAACACAGAGACTAAATACACATGAGGGATGATCAGGGGAAGTGGCCACACATGGGAACACAGCTGACACACATGAACTTAACGACAGGACAGAAGGAGTGAAACTGAATACACTGACCGTGAATACAGACTTTCAAAGTAAAACAGGAAACATGGAGATTAGACAAGACACATGAACCGGGGAGACGTAGTACAGGGGAGATGACATAACCGACAGCATGGACTTGACAATATAAGACACGCAGACATAAACACACGAAGGGCAAGGGAGACTTACTACACGGGTAATATGTACAAATGGCTGGACTGCCTTAGTGACCCTAAACAAAGAATAAACATCAAAATAGGCTAAAACACAAAACACTGGGTCGCACGACCCAGGACCATGACAATACCCCCCCCCTCAAGGGCTGGCTCCCGACAGCCCAAAACCGAGAAACCAAACAAAAACAGAAAAACCCCACCCAGGGCGGGAGGCGGGGGACCAGGACGGAGGGACCAGAACAGGAAACAAAACGAACAACAGAACACACAGGAGCACAAGACCAAAATCCAAACAAAGTTCAGGGGGCCGACCCAGAGCCCACAGGCACAAGAGTACACGGGTCACATGGTCGGGGGGCCGACCAGGCGGGCGGCACAGGTGACAGAGCCGGTCCGGAGGCCGGCCGCGCAGAAGGCAGCGGCGGCGACGAAGGCGACGGAGCAGTTCAGGAGGCCGGCCACGCAGAAGGCAGCGGCGGCGGCGAAGGAGACGACGGAGCAGTTCAGGGGGCCGGCCGCGCGGAAGGCAGCGGCGACGGAGCAGTGTCAGGCGCACTGGCCGAGGCCCGGTGGACACAGGACCAGACGAGGCTGAAGACTCCGATGAGGCCGGACCAGACGAGGCTGACGACTCCGATGAGGCCGGACCAGACAAAGACGCCGGCTCTGAGGCTGCAGCAGACGACGACTCCGAGGCTGCAGCAGACGACGACTCCGAGGCTGCAGCAGACGACGCAGAAGGCGGCTGGCTGGGCGGCTCGGGCCCCCCAGCCGACGTGGCATGGTGCTGGACGGGCTCCTCGGGCCCCCCAGCAGACGTGGCATGGACCGGGAGCACTGTCCTTGGCAGATGTAAGCAGAGGAGCAGCGACAGACAAGGACCTTGATGTCTCTAAGTCCTTAACACAGTCCGAATTGTCCTTAGTTGCCCTTCTTGGGGAGCTAAACACTCCTTCTGTCTTGGAGCACGATTCAAACAATATTTCAGACCAGAAGCAAGGTGGCTCAGTGACACAAGTGACAGTTATGTTGTCCCAGGAAGCATGACTCTTAAGGCCAAGACTCGATGCATGAACCCACATAACACAACCAGGACTAGGTGCAGATGATTTGAACACAATAATTTGGCAGTCACATGGGAGACAACTACACTTACTGGAGTCTAAGAGCCCTGTTGGCGAGACTGAGTTAAGGAGGGGTTCAGCCCCACACACTAGGCGGCTGTAGAAAGCTAGTGAGTGGGATGCACATGGACTTGGCGTGGCATAGAAAACATAGTGGACTGGCTCTGAGCAATCCGGCTGAATTGTCCTTAGATCGGCCAGTTCATTAACTGCAGTCAAAAGGCCCTGGCCCAGGGGTGTGGTTAAAGGGCTAGCTGGTTTGTGATGATTAGCGTGGCGCCCCCCCCCCCCCCCCCCCCGACAGTCTTGGAAACACAAAATACAGCCTTGTCATTAGATAAGGGGAAAGCACAACATAAACAGACCTTCACTTTAGTATTAACAGAAATCACAATGCCATTCACAGACATAGGAAAACCCGGCAGGCCCTTAATACTCGTCCAGCCCCGGCGGACTGGTGCAGAAGAGCGGTTGCTGATGTCGGACCCCAAAGCACTCACTCTGGTCAAATCATCAGCAGAGTGAGGAACCTGGGGCCCGATTAGCGCCGGAACATAACATACAATTTCCCGATCAACACCAGACGTTCCTTCTTGCGCTGGGCTAGTTACATAAGCAGAACATTCATTATTCGGCTTGGGAACAGGGAAAAAAGACCCCAAAAGGTGGGTGCTAGTCAAAGGGAATACAGTCTTATTACTAGTCAGATCAGACGTTTTCTCACGTGATTTATAGTCAATGGATAGCAGGGGCTGAGACACAGTCTTCGAAAAGGCTCCAGATGCCGTTACAGTCTTAAAAGAAGCCTCCTTAGCGAAAGACGCATGTCCTGGGTGTGCAGCGTCTTCTCTATCCTCTATCTCCCTAACCTCCCCCTCAGCCTGCACACTCATAATAACAGGGTTTAACAGAACATCGCACGGGTTGATCCCCAAAACCGAAGTGCCTATGGCCGGTTTGGCAGTGTCAGGTTCACAGTACTGTGAGGGCAGTGTGGCGTCCCCAAAAACAGCATGCCCAACACCAGAAAACTTAGCTTTATTGTCAATACAAAACGTAGGCACGAGAGTAACACCTTCAATATCAGTAGCTAGAGGCACGGGAAAGACAGCTTCTTCACTGGCCTCCGAGAAAACAGACTGTGACACGGTGCCTGGGGGGGTGACAGAGTTAACAGTACCGGTACACGGGGTCTTCATCTCTGAGACATTTATTGTCCCTCCGAGCCCCTCGCACTCAGTACATCCAGAGCGATTAGGTGGACACAAAACATCGTCACTAACCTCCGAGCGTCGGGCGTCGGGCGATGCGGTGGCGACGCGAACGCCGTTTCTTCTTGGCCATGGGTCCCGTTGACGTGGAAAGTGGAGCCTCTTGCGGCGTCGCAGAGGCTGAGGCGGCGAGTGTTGGCGGGGCGGCAGGCGGGAGCTCCAGGCAACTCCGGGGGCCCCCAAGGGCTAGGCGTGTCCCGCGGAAGATCTCACCGTAGTGAGGAGCGAGCCATGGCTCCTCCCGTAGCTCCTCCTGCAGTTGCGCGCATGCGGCGCGCTGCCGCCCCTCGAGGTCGGAATCCATGCCCCCCACAGCTTCCTCGTGTAGCTCAGTGGAGGGCGACACATGCCGTAGCGATGAGCGACGGCGACGTGAACGTCGCTTCCGTCTTGAAGTGGACGCGGACGGAACTTGGATTTCTGTGGCGAGCGGCTCCTCGTCTTCCGACCACATCCGCGCCAGATAAGAAGCGGGAGAAGTGTAGTCCGATCGAGGCGGCGAGGACGGGCGGCCGGTCCGAGGCGGGGCGGCTGGCAGAAGCTCCTCCTCGGAGATAAGCCAGGGCTTCCAGCGTAGCTCGTCCTCCCGATACGCCCGCAACACCTGCTGCCGCTCCTCCTCACCGAAGTCAATAGCCTCGGGCATCTCCGTGCAGACAGGCGGTGGCGAAGATGCGGAAGCCGATGAAGTGTGTATGTCGGTGGTGAGCCTCACCGTTCCGACTCTGACCGCCACTGGTTCATGAGGTAGCGGGGTAACACCGCAACAGCATGGCTCTGGTGACGACTCACGCTCGCCGGGCCGCTGCTGCTGCGGGCGGAGTCGGAGAGTGGAGACGAGAAAGTCGCTGACGAGGGGGTGCAGCGTCTCCCATAACCAGGGGAACACGGACACGCACACCCCTACTTGGCGGGCTAACTCTTCCCGTTCCCCCTCTCTGGGGCAGTGCAGCCATCGGTCGCATAGCGACTCCACTGTCCGGACGATCTCCATGTCATGTGTCGCTGGGTCCGGCATGCTCGCGTCGTACTGTCACGGTCTGCGGAGGCAGACCGTGCGGAAAGGTGTGTGGTGGACCCAGGTGCGAACACAAACGAGGATGCAGGAGTGGATTCCAACAAAACGAGCCTTTTATTATGGCTGATGAAAAGAACAAAAACAGAATGAGGGCAGCATACGTGTAGTACTCAACAGAAAACCTAAACTGGACAAAACTAAGGAAAGACCATGGCTGGAGGTACAGAACACAGGAGGTGGTAACACAGACGACGCGAGACAGACTGTATGAAACACAGAGACTAAATACACATGAGGGATGATCAGGGGAAGTGGCCACACATGGGAACACAGCTGACACACATGAACTTAACGACAGGACAGAAGGAGTGAAACTGAATACACTGACCGTGAATACAGACTTTCAAAGTAAAACAGGAAACATGGAGATTAGACAAGACACATGAACCGGGGAGACGTAGTACAGGGGAGATGACATAACCGACAGCATGGACTTGACAATATAAGACACGCAGACATAAACACACGAAGGGCAAGGGAGACTTACTACACGGGTAATATGTACAAATGGCTGGACTGCCTTAGTGACCCTAAACAAAGAATAAACATCAAAATAGGCTAAAACACAAAACACTGGGTCGCACGACCCAGGACCATGACAGTATGTTTCCTATTTTCTCTCTACTCTGTGCAGCACTTTGGCTCAAGCTGTTTTTAAATGTGCTGATAAATAAATGTAGATTTCTTTGAATAAAACAGTGGAGCCGAGCTTTGAGCTCAGTGTGTAACAGTGTGTGTGTGAGAGCCATGTAATGTCCATGTGTGCATGCTGACTGTGCTGCTCTGACCCCCCTCCTCCTTTCAGGGTGGAGCCTGCTGGAGTCCGATGGTTGAGACCAGGTCTGAGGAAGTGTAAGTGTGTTTTTAATGGGATTCATGAAAACAAAGCAGCACACATTCAACCATCTTCATCATGTCAGGAGTCATCATCAAAGTGTCAATCAATGAACAGATGATGGATCAATAACTGCAGCTGGATTGTGTTTGTTCTCTCCATCAGATTCCTGTCAACTCACAATCGACACAAACACAGTGAACACAAAGCTCCAACTGTCTGACAACAACAGGAAGGTGACACGTGTGAAGGAGGTTCAGTCATATCCTGATCATCCAGACAGATTTGATGTTCGTCCTCAGCTGCTGTGTAGAAATGGTCTGACTGGTCGCTGTTACTGGGAGGTCGAGTGGAGAGGAGGCGTTTATATATCAGTGAGTTACAGAAGCATCAGAAGGAAAGGATACAGTGACTGTGTGTTTGGATACAATGATCAGTCCTGGAGTCTGATCTGCACTGATGATGGTCCTCGTTATGTCTGTCACAATAACAGACAAACACCCATCTCCTCCTCCTCCTCCTCCTCCTCCTCTGTCTCTAACAGAGCAGCAGTGTATGTGGACTGTCCTGCTGGCACTCTGTCCTTCTACAGAGTCTCCTCTGACACTCTGATCCACCTCCACACCTTCAACACCACATTCACTCAAACTCTTTATCCTGGGTTTAGACTCTGGTCTCGTGGTGGCTCAGTGTCCCTGTGCTGAGTGGAGTGTAAAGAGTGTCTCCTGTTACAGAAACACTCTGACTGTTGAACAGATAGTTCAGTCTGTACATGTCTGTCTCTTTCACTCACAAACACGTTTTCAGATTCATGGATTCAATCAGTTGATGTTTGAAACTCTTCTAAATGATTCCTTGTAAACTTCTTCAGTCACAAACAAACAGGAAGTGATGTCACATGTGTTCCTGTCCACACAGCAGAATGAGTCTATTGCTGACAGTGATGTACAAACAGAGTGAGCATTTCTGAGGCCCAAAATAAACTGAGTAGTTCACTGAATGAACAATGGACTGTGAGCTCAGTTCCTTCATCATTAGTATGGATTATATATGTATATGTATTATATTAGTATCATATATATCAGGTGCTGCTGCTTTCAGTCATTGTGCAAATGTGCTGTTTGTAAGCTTGTAAAGCTGCAGTCAGCTGAGACTGAAGAAGTCACCTGATCAGTGAGCAAACGTTTCTGAAAACGTCCAGATGAACAGAATCAACCTTTTGGGATCAGCCAGCAATGCAGCATCATTGTTGTTCAGCTTCAGAGGTTTGCAGGAATGAACTGATGACCAGAAACAGCTGCAAAGTCCAAGAAAATACCAGCTGGAGTTCAGCTGCATTTGAAGAAGTCAAAGAAAAGTAAGGATGGCAAAGGGCGACGTTTTCTTCCAAAGAGCTGCAAACATGGTCGACGCCTCATTAGAAGAATCATCTGGACATTTGTGAGGAACTCTAACCAAGAAAGCAACGTCACACAGATCCAACAGACAGTTTCCATGACTGCAAGTGTTGAGTGGAAAAATGCTACATTGCATTATTGCATCCTCTCACCACAGGAGGCGCTGTTGGCACCACTGATTGCTGATCAGCTGTTCTCTGATGATCTGATTGATAGTGTGAATAACGGGACTCACTGAACTCTGTGACACAGTGAAGATTACAGAGTTTAACTTCAACATCTGACTGACGTCACACAGACAGAAGGATGAACCAGTGAGGCACAGAACACAGTTACTGGAGATACTGGATCAGCTCCATGTGAACCTCTGATGGAGAAGCTGCTGAGCCAGAGAAACATCAGGACATGACAGCAGCTGCACTTATCTAACAACATGTAGCAGAGCTGATCTATGTTAGAGGATCTATCACAGCAGCTGAAGCCAAAGTCCAACACTGGATACCAGCTGAGCCTGTGCTGAGTGTAGTGTTACAGGAAAAGGGCAGAAACACTGGTAGCTCCCAGTGATGCTGACTGGGGCACAGAGCTGAATGATGCAGCATCAGGACACTGTTTCAGTCTGACTGACAGAGAAACCTGTAGCTGTATCTACATGTGAGGCAGAGGCCACACAAGCAGCTTTCTATGTTTCACAGTGACTGAGATCTTCAGTGGGGGTGGACATGCTCCTGTACAGACCTCTGAGGAGAACCAAGGTGCAGTCAAAGAGTCCAGTCTGTCCTCACAGATGTGAACATGTGCTTTCATCAGGTCTGCTGTCAGCTAGCAGGCTCACATCAGAATCACTGTTCCTGAAAAACACAGTCTGTGTGACATCATCAGTCAGCTGATGGTCCCAGATCTGAATGGTTTCTGTCTCTACTGAGGAAGTCAGAGAATATCACTGAGGTGTGGATCAGGTCTGAGTGAGCTGTGGAGGGACAGCTTTAAACAGTCCACAGGTCTCACGTCCTGCTCAGTCTGGTAGCAGATAGGGCTGGGCCATATTATACCGTTCACGGTAATACCGGTATAATGTTAGGCAACGATAGGAAAATGAAATATCGCGATAGAATGGGAGTAAAACGCGCATGCGCAGTGCCTTTGTTTTCATACGCACATGGCCGATTGTTGAGTGAAACAGATGAACCAGAATTGGTTTGTAAAAATGGTGCAACTTCCGTGATGTGGAACTGGTTTGGTGTTTGTCCGTCAGATACACAACAAAGCACATTTTTTTGCAGAACATGCAAGCGGCCGTTGTTATTGTCGTATTTGTCGGACTAAGATGCTCTTAAATCTGGGAGTAATCTGGGTCCTAAACTCCGTATACTTCAGGTCAAACAACACTGCAGCATCACTTAGAGTTAAAAACTGTCTAAATTCTTTCATCTTTAATAAAAACGATCAGCATTGCTGCTTTACCAGGTGTAACTATAAAGTTTAACTTCCAGGCATCCATGAAAACAAAAGTTATTACATTTAACGGAGTTAGAAGTTAGCAGGAAGCTAGCGGAAGTTAGCTCGCTAGTTTCGCTAGTTTCCAAAGCATGATATAGCATGTTCTGACTGAGAGATTTCTGAAAAAAAATCAAACGTACAGCTCTGCTATCACTTCCAACATAAATGAAGACAGGAAACTAAACAGCAGTGACGTTTGTAGGGTTACTGAAGTTGGGCTAGCTGGTATATAATGATGTGCTACGTGATCGCTAGCGACACAGCTATGTTAGCATAATATAAACAGTGAAGCTGGAGGACGAACGCTAACACTTTTCCACTTATAAAAGTTAACGTGAAGGTTCTTCATGGTTAGAGACAAATGCAATCGCATGGCAGGATACTGTAAACGGACCAAACTTCAGTCAGGAGAACAACTGAGATAATCCATCCACAATACGAGGTTAGTCATTAATATACTGCAACAACATGGGAATAGAGCAGCTGCCAGAGAATTCAACATTAATGAATCAATGGTACAGAAGTGGAGGAAGCAAGAAGAATGAGTTTAATAAAGTTTGATTTATCTGACTGCTTTGTTTCGCTTAATGTGCCTTATAATCCCGTGCACCTTATGGTCCGAAAAATACGTACTGCACACTGCAGTTTAATGTTGCAAAGCACCTCTTTTTAACTTCAGTGGATATTATACATGGTTATGCTCAGGATATGTCAGCCCATTTCTACTGGAAATGCCTTTTGGTTAAACTTTCAGCAAGGAATTTGCATTTGCACTGTTACATTTTTATAAAGCTTTAATGTACATAAAAACCAGCTTCTTGTTTAAGTGAAAATAAATGGAAGGTTGTCTTTTTGCGCTAGTAATGTTGTGGAGTTGTATTTTGTCTCGCATCAATTATATCGTCGGTTATATCGTTATCGCAAATTTTCAAATATATATCGTGATAAATATTTTTGGCCATATCGCCCTGCTCTAGTAGCAGATACCTCGTATTGTTCCAGATGTGCTGACATCAGCAGCAGCACAGCTGTGTGATACCATGAATCTCAGTTATTGATCCAACACACAGTAAATACAAAGATCAGGATTTCTGAGAGTAATCATTATGAGTCTGAACACATGATCACTGAATGTTAGTCTCCACAATAATAAGCTAACACAAGCAAACACAGCTTTCAGCTCTTATTTTGAAACTGGCTTATTTAGAGAGCTGTGATGTGAGCGTGCCTGGCTCTGAGGCACTTGGGTCAGCCTCTGTTGTTTAGAAGTGTTACAGACTGTGAATGACACAGACCTGTCAGTTTCCATGTTTGTCTGTAACACAGCTCAGGGGCTCCATGCTGAACGCATCCATCCAGTGTTATTGATCCAGGACTGATACCAGCATTGGGATCAATACTACAACACACAATCACATGTGTCCACGTGATGTGTTTGACCAGCTTTATTCATTAATGATCAATCAGCTTATTTACTGCATCTGAGTCCAGCTTCATTTAAATGATCCAACCATGAAAATGACATCAGTCCTACAGAAGCACTTCATGCTAACAGGAAGTCATTTATTAAGGTGGAATAACACAGAGACACAACCACTCACAGCTAACCTGACCCCACTAACTGCATGTGTTTGGACTGTGGGAGGAAGCCGGAGTACCGGAGAGGACGCACACAAACACGGGAGAACATGAAGCTCTGAAACAAAGATGGTGGATTTGACCTCAGGACCAGGCGGGGTTACGGGGGTCATGACCCCCCAATAATAGATCCAGCTACACTGAAACTGTCAATTTCATTTACTTTTCCTGTTTTAAAGCTATCAGGCTGCTTTGTGGCTCACTCAATACTAAACTAAGATACTTTCAGTGTGAATCATTTGCAGGAACACAGGCAGGATTTAAAGTGCAGAACTTTACAGTCTCTGTCTCAAAGTTGGTCTGAACATGCTAACAGCTCTTTGTTTTTTTCAGTTTTCACTGGTTTGATGTAATGAAAGAAATTTTAAAGAAGCAGACGATTGTTGTTATTTTAGTTCTATAGTTTCATAAATCGTGGTGTGGATCTAAGTCAACATTCAGAATAAATAAGATAATACAGCACTTTGATGGTTGCCTTTGTATTTTCCCAGCAGTGCTCAGGTTGGTTCTCGGCTACATTTACATACAGATGTTAATGTGTTCAGCAGCTGGACTCATCTGAGGAAGGAACATTGGAAAGGTGCTCAGTGCACAACTGCATCACTAATTTTATGTAAGACCCTGTGTTTTATTGTATTTATATATTTGTAACATTTGACTCAAACACTTTTGGGAAGGATGAAAATGTTTTCAGGAGGAAGTTTTTCCTTCTGTCCGACTGCAGTACACACAACACTGCGTCTCCCCCCATTATCACACTTCCTCAGGCTGGTGATGAGCGCCCCCTGGTGTCAGTGTTGATGACGTCATGCACAGTGAAACATAAACAGTGTCTGTTAATAAAAAATCATGTGTCCATTTTCATGTTTGCATCATGTTTCTGTAAAATCATCAGCTGTTTCTGAACCTTCTTCATTGTTTGACTCATTCCAACAGCTGTGAGCTGTGATGGAGTCAGAGCAGCTTCATCACTGATGTTCAGGTGAAGCTGAACTTAATAAACTGTAGAAATGATCAGGATTCAGGCTGGATGTGTAAAACACTTCTGTGTGAGGTCGCAGTGCTTCATATGTGTGTGTGGGCTGAAGCACACACGTGTGAGTCCTCAGAGGTTTCACACACATCACTGCACACACTTATAATCCTAGTTTAAGCTTGTGGATCATATCGGACACATCAGCAGCTCTTTGGAGACAAAGATTTGAGATTTAAGATGAGTCATAGTCTTTCTATCCATGGTAGCTTCCACTGCTGAGGCTCGGGAAACATGAAGAGGATAATTAAGAGCAAGCATCAGCTCTGTCTCATCTAACTACACAGTATTATGATCATGCACTTATGTCTCAAACTAAGACACAATGAGACAAAATGAGTTCTGTGAGTCTTTAGATTATCAGTAAATTCTGGTGATAGTTTGACGCTCAGTGGAGCCATTTTTGGTTTGTGATGAGTGTTTTGTGAGCTTCTGTTTTGTGAATCGCTCTTTGTAATTTAGAAGATCGTGCAGAAATGTGCGCGCCCTTATCTGAGAGGACACGGAGAGAGTGTCGCAGACTCGAGGTGAGGAGATAAACCTCGGAGCTGGATGGCCTGCACGTTACCCATGTGCATCTTTTCAGTGACATCAAGTGAACCCATAATAAGCATTTCTATGTCTTAGACATCATGTCCATTTCTAATGAGAGATTATTTTTAAATGAGGGTAACCTGGTCTAACAACACGCTTACAACAGAGCTAAAGGTTCACCACAGTGAGACGGTGGGACTCTGATAAGAACTGAAACACTGTATGAACAGCTGAGACAAAACTATATATAAACACTCATTTATTCCAGTTTAGTTTACAATGATTTTAAAGTAATGTGGAACGATTCATGTTCATGAGCTGTTACAAACACAACTATTGATTTGTCTATATATGGTCGGACTACAAGGCTCGTGTTGAGGCTCTTGGAATAATGTGTGAATTACAGCAAGAAATGATGGTTTTCCATTTTACCAAAGTGGAATAAAATCACCACAGCAAAGAAATCATGTTATTGTCTGCAGCTAAAATATATGGTGAACATGGTTTTATAATAATGTGCAAACACAACCTCACTCTGCTCTATACGAGGAGCCAACCACAGCTGTCCGGGTCTTCATCCACCACCTCCACCATCTTTGCTCATCATCATTCACTTAATTGCTGATTGGTTTAAATCAAACTCCATTACAGGTTCAACTCCATTATATAACAGCATGTTGACTTTGGATCTGGTGTGCAGTGCCACCTTAAAAGATGAGGAAACTAAGAGATTACAAAAAAAGAAGTGGAGGAGTTAAAGAGCTGCAGCAGATTAACAGTTTCTGACAGTCATGTGTTAGAAATAGGACGATTAGATGAGCTGAGGGATCCATCTACTGCTCAGTGAAGCCTCATCAGAAACAGTCTCAGTGGAAGGATGGCTCTATTGTTAAGGAAGGACACAGGCAGAAAGACTGGCGTCTGTCACACAGGAACTGGACTGAAAATCAGCTGCACATATTCATCAGTATGTGCAAACATATTATAGGTGTGGAATTCAGGACAGTACCATCAGAAGTTGATCCACTGTGCAAATGTCTGATTGGCAGTGGCTTCATTTTTCACTATGAACAAACTGCTAATGCAGCATCACAGGACGTCAGCCATGGATTGGCCTCCCCAGACCTCAACATTACTGAAACATCTTAACAGAGGATGGAAACAAAGGGAACCAACATCCAAGAAAAGAGCTGCTGCTGAAAACTTCCTCACAGAAAACACAAACAAGCTTGACTAAGAGACTCCAGGCTGTGCTGAATTATAAAGGTGGACTGACCTCCAGGGTCCTTAGTATCATATAAGCTCAGTTTGTGTCTTATATACTTTCCATTTATATAACAAAATATATAGAAAGGAGGGTGGTTTAAGATGTGTGTAGAGTTTTATTCATTATCTTTAGACAAACAAAGAAAGCACCATCCATTCGTCTCCAGTCTGTATGAAAAACAGGGGAAAGGTCAAATTAAACCTTTGAAATTCCTTTCACAATAAATCCATAAATAAACAAAATCAAACATAGAAAAGTGTTTAAACCCACTTTTCCATAAAGCTGTCAATAGGAAATGTTCCAGTAAACATGTCTGTGTTTCTGCTGTTTTCCTTTCATGCGTCCACAGCTGACAGGTAACCCTATTGGAGTCGCCATAGTGACGGGTGGCGTCTCAGCTTCAGCGTGTTGATGGGCACAGCCATGGTTACCACAGCTGGAGTTGGTGTACGGCGAGCTGTGAGAGGACAGAGATGGAGAACGCACATTTAACTCTTTAACAGGAGATACGTTACGACTAACAGACGACTGCTGTCTACATGATGTCTTTGCAGCCCTTATGCTACATGTTACACAACTTTTCTTCATGCCAACAAGACTGAGGTGCCACATAGTCGACACATACAGCTGATTATGATGCATGTTTTACTATTGCTATGTTCACATCATCTGCTTGGCTTTATTACTGAAAGCCTGGAGATCCTCTGACGTGTGCATGGCTGATGTGAAGTATGATTAGTCCTACATGACATCAACAGCAGAGGCAATGAAAGCTTTGTTGTTAACAGGTTGTAGGTAAAGTCAAATGTCTACTTCTACACTTGTGTTGGGTAAAGTTCTTCTCACTGCAGCAGATTTATATCTGTGCTTTCACAGGGCGTGATGTGGAGCTCAGCGCTGAGGTGCAGGTCTCCTTGGAGACGGCATCCTGGCTGAAAATATTATCATGCTTCCAAAACATTTCAGCTTTTATTTTGAAAGAAACAAGACTTGAAAACGAATCCCCTTCTTCCTCTTTGTCTTTGTTCTTCAGAGGAGTGTCACCTGGACAAACTCAGGGCTGTTCTAGAGCCTTTCTTATTATTTGACTCCATAGAAATAAAACTGAATCGAATCAAACAAAAACTCCCAAACAGCTAAAACACTTTGCTTTATTCTCTTTTTTAACAAATACGTTGAAGTCCATCCACAACAACACAGCTGAGATCTCCTTTGTAATCAAGTGTTTACATCCTTTGTACAGATCTGCATACAAAACAATCATTTACGTCCCACAGAAGTCTAGTTACACGTAACTATACAAGAACTGGTGAATGACAGAAACATGAGACACATGATCACAGGTGATAACAAAAAGAGAAAGAATTCATGTGTTAGTGATGTTTTTCAGCCCTGATGGCTCATGTTGGAGAAACAAGCTGAGGTACGTGGAAAGTTCACACACACAAGTGGGCGTGAGCGCACACACAGAGAGAAACACAACTGAAGCATCTGTTTGCTGTTTCTGCTTTCATCATCTCTGCTGCTGTGTCAGGCTGGGGTCTCTCAGTGACGTGGTTGAGGTGAAGTATGACGAGTATCCCTGATTCAGTCCATCGAGACAAAGGGCAAAGAAAGCTGTTGTTAACAAACTCTATGGTGATGTGGCATTTAGCTCTGACTCTACGCTCTGCTGAATCCTTTGAACCTGCTGATCAGTAAAGCTCTACGTGCTGCAGCAGATTGACCTCATCTGTGTTCACAGGTGTGGACCTCAGCGCTGAGGTGCAGGAGACTTTCATTCAGTTCTCCCTGCAAACAGCATCCAGCCTGTTAATACTGTCATCTTTCCCACAAATGGTGCTCTTATCTCAGAGAAGAAGTCTGATGTAAATAACTGCAATCAACAGTGATGTTCTGCACAGATCACTTTTCCATTTTGCTCTCTAGATGAGTCCCAGCTGCCTGACCTTGTGTCCAGGTGATCGTCTCACTGAGGAGCTTTTGTTCTGAAAATCTCACGTCCATCACCTGTTTCCTTTTTACTATCTCTGCTCTTTCTTTATTCACAATGCTCATAATATCACACAATTATATTCATCACCTGCATGTTTTTATCCAGCTGCTGTTAGAACCAAACAAATAAAAGGATGAAAAGCCTGAAATCCTTTGATTTATTACATTTGAAACAAATATGAGAGCATCCCTAACAGCACAGCTGAGACCTTTGTTTTAATCAAGCCTTTGTATCGACACACTTGTAAAGATTCATATACAAAACATAATAGAATAAATCAATATAAAATACACATAATCACAAAAATGCAGCCATGTTGTGAGTTTGCATCTAAAACATGCATGTTTCCCTTTGTACAGGCAGATTTACAGCAGACAAAGCAACACGCTGATCGACTTTGACCGCTGCAAAAACAAAATACCCACCAAGTCTGAAGTCGATCAGAGGAACTGTTGACAGACTGACAGACAAACATACAGATGCTTGATTCATTAATGCGATTAAATGTTCTTCTTTAGCAGCATCACTTCATGTGTTTGTGTTCCAGGAATAAAGGTCTGTTTAAACTGGACGTCTCCTCAGCATCACTCGTGCTGTCATGGTTTCAAAGCTGTGCAGAAAGAATCTGAGGGATGATACAGAGGTGACCAAAGTTACAAACATCCAGCTGTGCTGCAAATGTTTGCAGAGCTCCAAACTCTTTGGCTTTCTGCAGAGCAAGTATGGAAGAAGCACCTGAGCTAACTTCAGTTTAGACGATATGAGGAAAAATGCTGCTTCCCAAAGTTTCCTACAAGTATCCAGTTTATATTTAGAGAAGCGAAGGCTCTTTATCCTGACAACTACTCCCTGGTGGATCCCTGTCCTGTGACAGCAGCAAAGACTGTGTATCAGTATCATCAAAGCCACTTCAATAACCAGTGTTTAAAGCTCTCTAGCAGATGGACTTCAGTGGCAGCAGCCTCTGTCTGCTGTGTACAGAAGGTTCTCTGATGAAGCACACAGCAGATGCTGCACTACAACAGCAGCAGCAGCTCAGCTTCAGTTTGGTTCGACGCCCTTTTTGACCTGTGAAACAGCAGAAAATGAAACATTTCAACACCCGTTTGTTAGCGTGAGCTATTCTGCTGTTTTTCATCATTTCACAGGTGAAATAAAATCACAGTAATTTACTTCCTGTAGGAGTGATCGTGTCCAGCCTGACTGAGACCATGTGCTCCATCCTGCACAGGTAATAAACCTCTGACATGAAGGGCTGTCAAATAGTTTTAGACAAATGGGGGTAAAAGAGACGTTAAAAGCTTAAAGAGAAACTACATTTTCTAAGAACTGTCTGACGTTCACCTCTCACTCTCAGAAAGTATACAGACTTTCTTTGATTCACTGGTGAGATAAAATGCATTTCTTGGACAACATGACTTTGATATATTTGTTTTCCAGGAGCAAAGGTCTGTTTATACTGGCGAGCGATGCAGGCAGGAGGACTCTTTACACTGTGACTGACTAATCAATCTCTTCATCAAGCTTGACATGACTTGTCATGACATGAACAGGAAACATTCAAACATGTTTACTGTAAGAACTGCACAAAGGAAGGAAACACAATCCTACACACGAGCACTTTAAAATGGACATTTAGCTTTTCAAACATCAGGGAGCTGCAATAACAACACTGTGCCCATTCTGATCAGACTGAAAGATTTATAGAGATTTATCCATGTGCTGGAAAAGGATTTGATATCAACATAGATGCAGATTAGCAGGAGCATTTTCTTCATATTGATTTAGAGTTCAGTACCAGGAATATGTAGAATTAACATCTGTGTGCATGACGAGTGATGAAAATTCAAAGTCAGGCTTTCAAAGGATGTCAGAATTGGTGTCTCTATCTGTGACTGTCCCAGAGGAACCTACCTGAGGGATTATTACAGATCTGTCTATATAGAAAGACTTGCATTGATTCACAGTGTACAATTCTTTCTAATCTATTAACATCTTCCTCCAAATCCTGTTTCTGCTGTTTAATGACATATGTCTGAATACAGACAGTGGAAAAATGTCAGTTTTAGTTTTACTGGATCTCAGTGCAGCATTTGATACAGTTGACCACAACATATTACTCAAACGACTGGAGAACTGGACAGGTCTTTCAGGAAATGTACTAAACTGGTTCAAAACATACTTAGAAAACAGGAAATACTTTGTATCAACAGGTAACTTCACATCTGAGCAGACAAGTATCACATGTGGAGTTCCCCAAGGTTCCATCTGGGGACCCTTTTTGTTTAACATTTACATGCTCCCACTGGCACAGATTATAAAGAACAACAAAATAAACTGTCATAGCTATGCAGATGACACACAAATATATATCACAATGTCACCAGGAGACCAAGGCCCCGTACAATTTTCTCCAGCTAAACAAAACAAAACTGAGGTAATAGTCTTTGGCGCCAAAGAAAAACGATTACAGGTCACCAGAGAACTTCAATCTATACATCTAAAAACCACAAACCAGGCGAGAAATTTGGGTGTAGTGATGGATGCAGACCTAAACTTAGAAAAACACATTAAGACAATAACAAAATCAGCTTACTATCGCCTCAAGAATATTTCAAGGATAAAAGATCTGATGTCTCAACAGGACCTGGAAAAACTAGTCCATGCATTCATCTTTAGTAGGCTTGATTACTGTAACAGCATCTTTACAGGTCTACCTAAAAAATCAGTCAGACAACTACAGCTCATTCAGAACTCTGCTGCTCGAGTCCTCACTAAGACCAAAAAAGTGGACCACATCAGTCCAGCTCTGAGGTCTTTACACTGGCTGCCTGTCCGTCAGAGGATAGACTTTAAAGTTCTGATGCTGGTCTATAAAGCTTTGAATGGTTTAGGACCAAAATACATCAGTGACCTCCTGACCCAGTATGAACCTTCCAGATCCCTCACGTCATCTGGATCCGGTCTTTTATCAGTTCCCAGAGTCAGAACCAGACACGGAGAAGCTGCATTCAGCTTTTATGCTCCTTATATCTGGAACAAACTCCCAGAAAGCCTCAGATCAGCTGAAACACTCAGTTTATTTAAATCCAGGTTGAAGACTCACCTGTTCTCAGCTGCATTTGAATAAAGCACCAAATCCACACTTTTAAGCTTAAATTTCAAAACTTACATTTAACTACTGATTTTATCTACTGTTCTGATCTGTTTTGATTTTATATACTGTTTTGTTTGTTTGTTTGTTAATTAGTTAGTTTGTTTGCTTGTTTTAATCAATTTTAAATCATGCTTTTTATTTGTTTTTGTTTCTAATGTCTCTGTAAAGCACTTTGAATCACCTTGTTGTTGAATTGTGCTATACAAATAAACTTGCCTTGCCTTGCCATCAGAAGGGCTCAAACCTCCTGCTGTTTCTACTGGACCATAAATTCTACTTTATGATCATCTTCAAAAATAAAAACGTGAGTTTATTTGTGAACTCTGTGAAATGTGTCTGATGTTTAGTTTGAACCAATCCTGTGTCAGCTGCAGCCACATCATTGCCACACATACAAATGTTCCTGTTTAGACCTGCTGGCTGTCAATGGGCTTCATTCCATTTCAGACTGCCGGTGGTTGGCTGTGATCTAAACTCAACATGGCCCCTGTGTTAGAAGAGCCTCTGATTTTAAACTTTGCACATTTAATAGTTTCTTTCCAACACTGTGGAGCTACCAGCCCAGTATATGTAGCCACAGTAGATGGAGTTATCAAGCTGGACTGACAAACATCAGGATTCATGTGATCCCTACATGTGGACCTTTCACAGATGGATCCAAGTGCAGATTCAACTCTGCATTACATTTGACTTCAGCTGTTACACACTTTCTAGCTGTGTCACTTCCTGCTTTTTGGATCAGATAGTTTATCCATGTCCACAAATGTTTGGCTGCATGTTTTTATCATCTATATTTCCAGTCTTCATGCAGCCGATATTTCATGTGAACTCCAACCTGCCAGCTGCCATCATGTTTTCAGGGTTCATTCAGTGTTGAAATGTAGGACAAACAGCAGCACATGTTCTCTAAATGTTTGCAGTCATTTTAAATGAAGCTGATACTACATGAGACATTTTCCATATTTACTGTCTTTGAACAGAGAATAATAAAGCCATCAAACATATACAGGATTATGCAAATACAAACTTCTGTGGTGCATTTGATGACCTGCAGAGGAGAACAAGTCGGGCTTTTCAGCCCTAACACAACCTCTTTGTTCTCAATACTACAAAACCTTCAAAGGCTGATATGCAAGTTTGCATGAATCACCAACACAGTAGTGTTTGTTTCTAGTGTAGTTATAAATAAGCTGATCAGATATCTGCTGACTGATTAGATCCAGTATCTATTACAGATGAACTGGATATCACAGCGCATGTTGTTGATCCGTCATATCAAACTAAACCGTGTTGCTGGTGTAAATATCCTCCAATAAAGTCAGATGAGGGCTACTGTTGCCAGGTAACGATGATGTCACACTGGATCTTCTGATCTTTAGCATCGTAGCGCTCGGAGTCTGATGTTGGCTCATGTGTTGTTAAACACCAACATGACGTTCTACTAGTCAAGGAAACACCTTCACCCACTGATGCTGATCACACAGACCCACTAATAGAACTGTTTTATCAGGTTTATGCAGCGTCAGCATTAATGTCACATTTAATCAGACCACATTTACATTACAAGCCCACTACAACCATATGGAACTCCAAAGTGTTCAAAATTAAATAAATAAATAACTCATGATGAAATAAATAACTATGTGAATAAATAAGACACAGATATGTAATGTGAGAATGATATTGTGAAATAATTGAACACATTTTGAAAAAAAGCTCATTATTGTGAAATATATTGCATTCTGCTATTTACCGTATTTTCACGACCATAAGGCGCACTTAAAAGTCTTAGATTTTCTTCAAAAAGTACGGCGCGCCCTATAGCGCAGTGCGCCCTTTGTATTGTAAGGAGGACGTAGTAGAGAACACCATGAGAACGCTAAAGGGTGAAGTGTGTGCGTTGACTTTATTGCACATACCTGTATAAAAGAACAGGTATGTGCGTTATGCAGGACACCGTTGTTTTAACAACCCTGAAAATGGCAAAGAGACACGCTTACGAAGCACAGTTTAAACTGAAGGCCATCAGCTACGCGGAGGAACATGGAAATCGAGCAGCGGCGAGAGAATCTAAGATTAATGAATCGATGGTTCGCAAGTGGAGGAAGCTGGAAAACAAGCTCCGACAGGTCAAGAATACGCAGCTGAGTTTCCGCGGACATAAGGCGATCATCGAGCAAAGAACGAGCGGGAGAAGCGTTTCGACGGTCACCATTCGGCTAAAAGCAGTTTCACTTTCACTTTTTATGAAACGGTGCAATTTTTCCATCCGGACCAGGACTACGGTAGCGCAGCAACTTCCAGCGGATTATAAGGAAAAGCTGGCCATCTTCCGCTCCTACTGCAGCAAACACATCGGCGACAAACACATCCAGCGATGGATGACCGATGGAGACCACAGTTTCACCAAGAGTGGAAGGCAGCGCCGGGCGAGTTACGCCACAATTTGCCAATGGATTGTAGATGCTTGGGCTAACATGTCTGCTGGCTCTGTTGTAGGAGCTTTCGCAAAAGCCGGCATCATTTCCGAGGAGCCGCACGGCACGGAAAGTGACTCTGACAGTGAAGAAAGTGAACCTGGCATGTTTGATGGAGATTTAGCGCAGCTGTTCAATTCAGACACAGAGGATGAGGACTTCGATGGGTTTGATTGATGATAAAAATGTGAGTACCAAACTTTGTTTTGCTCCTGCTTTATTTTTAAATACGCACACTTGTATGCTTGTGTGTTGTTGATGATGACGATTACTGGTAATAAAAATGTGAGTAAGGTACCGAACTCAGGTTTGCTCCCGCTTTATTTTTAAATACGCATACGGTACTTGTATGCGCCCTATGATCCAGTGCGCCTTATGTGTGTGTTAAATACAGTAATGGCACACATAACTGAGACTGCGCCTTTTAGCACAGTGCGTCTTATGGTCGTGAAAATACGGTAAATTTACTTATTATTGTGAAATATTATTTCATGATCATTATTTTTCACAATAACAGAGATTATTCCTGAGGCATTTTATTTATTCCCAGCCATTTTTAATCCAAAATGTCCTTTTTTTCAAAGTCAGTCTTTATTTCAAAATCCCGTTTTTCCCAATGGCCTATTTATTTCATTATTATTACACATTATTTGACCACAAGCAATCTTTTCTGGTTTGACGCCGTCTTTGTAGCCAGAAACCAGCTCTCTCCTCGGCTTCCTCCACTACACGCTTCCCCCACGCCAGTCTCCTCCGTCACTATAAAGGGGAGAGTCATGAGCTCCATCACCCTCACCTGTGCCGTCCAACGTCCCGCCACCAGCCTCCACTGCAGCAGGCCAGAGACCACACCCCTGCCACAATAAGTAAAAGTATATCCTTGCTGTACCCTTAATGCTAAATGTGCTAAATTAACCGCTGCCTTTGCCCCTTTGGGATTATTCTTATGTCACTGGGATGTTGACCTTTGACCTTCACATTAGAGAGATGGGCAGACATAATTAGTGTATGAATTTTAAAGTAACAGGTAATAAAGAGAGTGTAGCAAATGTAGTCAGGTTTATTACTCTGTATCACACATGAGTGCCCGAGGGAGGCGGGGCTGACTGGGGAGACACAGGAAACAGAGAGACAGGGCTGACTCGACATGAAACGATGAAACGTGGGACACGGGAACAGAAACTAAACACAGGCTGAAATGAACACTGAGGGAGGGAGAACTAAGATTACTGAGAGCCTGATAAATAAGAAGAACAAAAACCAAGAAAAACAAGAGTCAAAGAAAACCAAAAACACAAAGCATTGGGCCAGGACCCACTGCTGTGACATTTATATGTGATAAAAACATTAAAAACTGCTCAGATGTTGAAATCTTTCTACGTATACTTTAGGTTCAGCTCTCCAGCCTGGCATTTGGTTAAGCATGATTCAAACATTTGATTTTGTTTAACTGGTTTTAATTATAGTTACTTTTTGTGAACATTTGTTGCAGCATTTAAAAATACATCATTTATTTTCAAACTTTTATTTGATTTAGAGCATCATATTTGACCAACGTAAATGTTTTAATTTCATATAAAATAACTGAAGCAGTGAACTAAATATCTGAAATCTTTCCTTCCTTAAAAGTTATAATCCTACTTAAGTTATAGTGCAAACGCTTAAGCAACAAATATACTTGATGCTAATTAATTAATATTTCCCTTTGATGTTGCAACTATGCGGTCACTTCTGTCTTTAAACAAAATAATATTTTCCAGTTACAGAAATCATAAAGTCCAAACTACACTGAAAAAAATATGTTGTTGGATTTACTTAATTCAATGGTGGACATTTGTTGCACACAGATGTTTTGCTTTGGCAGCAACTTAAACAATTGAGTTAAATTAACACAATTTATTCATGTTCAATAAGCCTGTGCAATTTGTGTTGATAAAATGTGACTTAAACATGTTTTGATGAAGTAATTTGAGCTCTTGGAATATTTTAATCCTTCACAATTTTCTCACTTTATCCCAACACCATTCAATAACTTTTACCCAATACTACTTGGTCACTTAAATACTACATGTTATCTTCAAATTACATTTTGCTATTATATTCTAGTATCAAATACACAATTTTCAAATGGAGGCCTTATAACACATTATATTGTTCTCTTCCAAGATGGTTGCTGGCATCCACCAGTAACCTTTCAAAACAAAATGTCTAATTTCACTGCATTGACAGTAGGTAAAGAATTAAACTGACATTACTCCTCCACTGAATCTACATAAATCAACAGTTAAATAATGTCAGTTCTTCCGTGTTCTCTGGAATCAATCACAGCAAAGAAATTAGACTGTTTCTTTTGAAAAATGTTGGGAAAGAACAAATCAAGATCAAAAATCAAGATTCAGTTAAACAACAATTATAACTAAACAATTTGAGATAATGTTAGTTTCCATTAACATTAAATTAGGTTACTGAATTGGCAAACACCTTCCTATTAACATTACCCATTTTACCCCAATAACTAAAGAAATTAGCACTTGCAGGTCAAAACCTTTATTCAAGAGATGCAAAAATAACATTGATACAGTGACTGTCAAAAATTACAGCACTGATCATACTGTGACATGTTGGTTCAAAACAGCACACTTAGAAATATTCAACGTTCTTTACTTCAACTGAATGAAACTGAAAACACCATTTCACACGACCCATATGGGATATTTAGACTGTATAACTGTTCACTCTACATCTCTTCACTAGTAAAAGAAAGAAAAAATACAAAGAGAAATTTAAAAATGCTGCCAAAATGCTGCACAGAGCAAAAGGAAAAACAAACAACAACAAAAAAATGGCCCTGTCCTCATGGCAGTTGCAGTGTATATAAAAATGAGCCCTGCGATCTGTTCCTGGAATTGAGCTTCAAAAATGCAGCAGAACAAGTGTGAGATTTAAATGTCTTCTCACCTAGAGCTGATCAACTTGCATGCATAACAGTGAGCTTTCCTTGCAGGAGCAGTTTTGTCTTAGTTGTGAGCTTTTCTTGTACCGGACTCTGCGCCCCAATTTTAGTGTCAGACCACACCTTCAGAGTATTCCATCAGAACCAACCACGACGCAAGAGGAACACTGATGACGTGCAACCCCATGACCCAATCTGGGGCAGTGATGTACCAGCGGAGTTCAAGTTGTGGACCACCAGACAGAAGGTCCTGCACTCACTGTTCCCATGGGTCGGAACTGGAAAAAACACGTTAAGAATTGAGACTCTTGACTACCAATTTGGACTTTTCCTGAACAGCTCAACAAAGATAAATAAGGCTCAGAATGAGGAAATCGACGCGATCAGAATAGTGGTCATGCAACACAGGGTCGCCCTGGACATGATTCTCGCTGAGAGAGGGGGCCTCTGTGTCTTATTCAACACCACTTGTTGCACCTATATCCCGGACAACGTGCACTCCTTGACCATGACCACCGCCCTAGACAAGTTGCGACAACTGAGTAATGCGCGGCAACAAGACTATGTCACGAACAATGAGGACTGGCTGACCTGGCTGCTGAGTGGCAGCTGGAAGACCCTCGTGATAAAAGGACTCGTACTGATAGGAGTTCTGCTTCTATTATTGTGCTTGTTTTCTACATGTGTCCTACCATGCATAAGATCCATGATTGACAAAATGGTACAGGCCACAGTAATTACCTATGTTGGACTGCCACTAGAAGATGAACCGGATGAAGAAGATTTAGTATAGAAACACACACACACATACTGAATGATGCTACAATTGAAAATGTTATAATCAAGTGATTGTTGGCTGATAATAAAGTATGATTAAGTGAAAAATATTAACATCAGGAGGGGATGTTAAAGAAGAAACGCTTTAATGAGTTTTATGTTGCATTAAAGTACATGTTCATATTTTACTCTTAATAGGAAAAGAACAAAATGTACTACTCGCTCTGTTTATAGAAAGAGGAAGTTCACCCTATGACATTTATACGAACTTAGACACACACACACACACACATATGCAAAATTAGAGGAAACTGCTATGCTTGTTTCACCCTGCTATAAATAATAAACGACTACTGCAGCTCGGTGTGAGTCCTCTCTGAGCCCTCACCCGTGCAGCACGTTAACCGTCTCCAAGTGTCTCAGTGTTGTTTATTCACCTGTTTGATAACTGTAAATCTCTGACAACAGTTTATTTATACCATCTTCACGTGAACACATTCAAGAACATAACAGATGAAGAAACATTAAAAACTTCCACACTACATGAAGCAAGAAAAATAGTTTATTCCTTTATGTAGAAAAAACAGAAACATCAAACATCTCCAAGACTCTCTTTGAAAGAACTAAAAACCTTTGTTCTCATGGTCCAATCATGAGTGAACTCCCCGATGAAGCCTTGTGTGCTAAAACATGTCAGAGTTTTAAAGGTTAAACATGAGTTTCCAAAACGTTTTGCTGGAGAACAATGAACTATTTGACTGAGTTTCAATCATTTACAGACGAGCAAAACCAGGACAAAGAAAAAAGGACAAAACTGACTCAGTAAAAAACAGAAAAGAAGATCCCATGTAGATCTGTATTATGTAGAAGTTCAGCCCAGCAACCAGTTCAGTTCAACACAAGTTTAAATGATTCTATCTGAACTCTGTGGAGCCTGATCTCAAGCTTTTTGAGTCTGACACAGAAACCAGAGGATCTTTCTGTGTCTTCAGATTCACTGTGATCCAGTGATGGGAGTGATTTCAGCCCTGAGTGATCGCGCTGATGTTTGCACAGAGCAGACAATGAGGTGAATGTTTGGGCACACTGGTCACAGCTGTAGTTTCCTTCCATGTGTGCACGTTCATGAATGTTACGATGACCTGACTGTGAGAAGCTTCTCTCACAGTAGATGCACTTGTAGAGTCTCTTTCTGGTGTGGATCTGTTGGTGTCGTCTCAGGTGATGTGGAGATTTAAAAGTCTTCTCACACAGGTCACATTGATAAGGTCTCTCCTCAGTGTGGGTAAATATGTGTTGTTGTAACTGTGCGTCTGTTGTAAAGTATTTGCCACACTGTTCACAGCAGTACACATCATGTCTGGTGTGAATGCGTAGGTGTTTATTTCGGCTCCCTCTCTGGCTGAAAGTTTTTCCACAGATGTCACAGCTATATGCCTTAATTCCAGAGTGGGTAAATAGATGCCTCTGTAAGCTGCTACTGCGAGTAAAAGCTCTGCCACACTGATCACAGCTGTACGCTTTAACTCCACTGTGGATGAGTTGGTGTGTTTTTAGGGAACCCTTTGAGGAAAAAGACTTTCCACACAAGTCACAGCTGAACGGACTCTCTCCAGTGTGGATGACCTGATGCTGTTTTAGTTTAGCCCTCAGAGTAAAACCCTTCCCACACTCGTCACAGCTGTATGGCTTAATTCCAGAGTGGGTAACTAGATGCCTCTGTAAGTGGCTACTTTGAGTAAAACCCTTCCCACACTGATCACAGGTGTATGGCTTAATTCCAGAGTGGGTAACTAGATGCCTCTGTAAGTGGCTACTGTGAGTAAAAGCTCTGCCACACTGATCACAGCTGTACGCTTTAACTCCACTGTGGATGAGTTGGTGTCTTTTTAGGGAACGCTTCCAGGAAAAAGACTTTCCACACATGTCACAGCTGAACGGTCTCTCTCCAGTGTGGATGACCTGATGCTGTTTTAGTTTAGCCCTCACAGTAAAACCCTTCCCACACTCGTCACAGGTGTGTTTTTTCTCTCCCTTTCTTCTGTGAGGTTTGTCGGCCTCCTGAGAGCGCTGACTTCTGGCTCCATGTTGGTCCTGCAGTGACAGAGATACAAACAGAGGCAGTGAGTGAAATGCAGTCGTGGAACAAACTCAACCTTCAAACTCCATTAACACTAGTTTTAAACCTGAAGGTGGAGCGTGGCACCAAACACCACTTAAACCCCCGGAGAGCAGCCATTTGGCTTTTAGCTAGGCTTTAGCTTCAGACAAGTGGAAGCTAAATGGGCTAGTCATTCATATGTATATTAGGTTGTTACCTGGGAATTCTGGAGGGAGGGGAGTGGGGGTGTGTGATTGAGGGGGTGGGGGAGTGGAGTGTTTCAGTTTGCCATCTTAGGGAGAAATCAACACACATGGGTGTAGGTCCTTTGTTGCTGACATTTATTGATAAAAACAGTACAAAAAACCAACCATTTGTACACATATTTACAAATAATAATAAAAAGTGAGTGAGTACATTTCAACATTTTCAGCAATCACTCACAATCCTAGCACTGCCATGGTATCTGTAGTCTGCATTTACCACATGTGTATCTGTAGCAGTGAACACATCGCACAGTGGCATGATTGTTCTTGCATTTGTGTTTGACCTGACACGTGGCTCTTTTTCCAGGGCTCGGTGTGGAGGGTTGTGTCCAAAGCAACTGTTCTTTTCTTGCCTTCTTCGCAGCTACATGAGAGTGAGCCAACTCTGTTGCAAGCTCCACCAGGAAGTCCACCCGTCTTTCCTTCATCCCGGTGCATGCTTGATACAGCACATGTGCATTCAGTGCTGCCATGTCAATCATGTTATAAAACACGGCAACTGGCCAGCGCCGTGTTCCTCTGCGGACAGTGTACTCCCGAACCATCTGGTCCATCACATCCACGCCACACTTTGTTTTGTTGTAAAGGGTGACAGTGTTTGGCTTCCTTTTGGTAGTGTTATCAGTCTGAACCACGCTGTGCATGCTGCTAAGAATATAGACTGTCTTCTTCCGTTTGGCCGCATACGCCGTCAGCGTGGCAGCAGAGGTTGAAAACACCTAAGAAATAAGATAAATTGTTTTTTCCATAGCCCTTTTACACATAATGAAACACATAAACATAGAACCACAAAAGACCTGCAACATACCTGAGTGGTGAATTCACCACTCAGGTATGTGTAAGTGTACACAGGTAAGTGTAAAAGGGCTATGGAAATAACAATTTATCTTATTTCTTAGGTGTTTTCAACCTGGCCAGTTGCCGTGTTTTATAACATGATTGACATGGCAGCACTGAATGCACATGTGCTGTATCAAGCATGCACCGGGATGAAGGAAAGACGGGTGGACTTCCTGGTGGAGCTTGCAAGAGAGTTGGCTCACTCTCATGTAGCTGAGAAGAAGGCAAGAAAAGAACAGTTGCTTTGCACACAACCCTTCACACCTAGTCCTGGAAAAAGAGCCACGTGTCAGGTCAAACACAAATGCAAGAACAATCATGCCACTGTGCGATGTGTTCACTGCAACAGATACACATGTGGTAAATGCAGACTACAGATACCATGGCAGTGCCAGGATTGTGAGTGATTGCTGAAAATGTTGAAATGTACTCACTCACTTTTTATTATTATTTGTAAAAATGTGTACAAATGGTTGATTTTTTGTACTGTTTTTATCAGTAAATCTCAGCAACAAAGGACATACACCCATGTGTGTTGATTTCTCCCTAAGATGGCAAACTGAAACACTCCAAGTTGGTGACTTTTGGAGATTTATTTCCCTGGATGATTGAGAATGCATCAAGATGAAACACAAAAGGGAAGTTCACAGCTTTTAGCAGCTCCCCCACCCCCTCGTTCACACACCCCCACTCCGCTTCCCTCCAGAATTCCCAGGTAACAACCTAATTTACATATGAATGACTAGCCAATTTAGCTTCCACTTGGCTGAAGCTAAAGCCTAGCTAAAAGCCATTTGGCTGCACTCCGGGTTTTAAAGGTAGAAAGGTAGAAGCCTGGGACTCCTAGTGTTTTAAAGGTCTCTTAACCCCACCTGCTGGTAGTTCTAACACATTACATCCAACCTGCTGTTAAAGATAATTCATGACTGTTCAAAGACTAAAATCATGCCCATCCCTCCTGATTGTACACACACACACACACACACACACACACACACACACACACACACACACACACACACACACATTATTTTATAATTTAGATTATTTTGTTGTTTCCTATTACATATTTCTATAATTTGTATAGATTTATACAGAATTATTCAGTGATAATAAATCCTATGTTTGTTTATTCTAAAGGAACCCCGTTAGCTTCCACAACAGATGTTGCTCGTCTTCCGTCAAATACTCACATAAAATATTACACAATAAAGTGGATTCAAGATATCCACATAATTTCACTCTTACATCCACAGTGACGTTTCACAATTGTTCAAATATAAGCAATCAATAATAATAATAATAATAATATCAATAACATTGAGGCACATTACACAAATTTCAAAAACAAATCATGTCTTACAATATTTACAACAACTAAAAGCTCTGTAAATCGGCTTTTAAGTGTTCATTGAAGTTTTGAATAATTCTCTAATTTTTTAAGGCAACTTATTCCACTTAAAAGTTGCTCTAAATGTAACAGTTTTACAAAACGTTACTTTTAACTCGAGCATTTACTAAATTGCAGCTTGTTGAAAACTGTGTAATATGATGATGTATTTCATCTGGATATGCAGCTGAGCAGAATAAATGTGGTGTGTTTAACAGAATTGCTTTCTTTAGAACTACAAGTAAGCCATAGAATATTTTAGCCTGTACAGGAAGCCAAGAAAGGTTATTATGCATTTGATCAATATTAGTATAGTATGAACATCTTCACACTAATCTGGACGCCTTATTCTGGACTAACTGAAGTCTGTTAAGATCTGTCTTATTAGCTGCTGACCAAATGATTGAACAATACTCCAGATGAGACATTACTAGTGCATTAATGACATCTTTCATAATGAAGAAGTGATACACAAAGAGCATTTCATAGCCATAGCTATGCCTTGTCGGCAGAGTTATGTGACATTAGTGATGTTTGTACTTTCAGCGTTAACTTGGTTTTAAAGCCTTTAAAATATACGCCGTTCAATAGTCGACCTTCATCTGACAGAGAATGTGATGATTTTGTGGATAATTAAAGTCAGTCATATATCCACAAACACAACAAGCTGAAAGTCAGTGATGCTGCTCGGTTTGCAGTCCTGAACATCACGGCACAAGCAGGATCCACTGCACTGTTAATGTTAGCTGTGTTATATTGCTGCCTCTGTTCGGTGGTGTCGAGCCAAACGCACTTTAACGTGTGTTTGAACGAGCTGACGGTTCACTCGTTAAGCTGAAAGAAAGATGCTTTAATCACAGCAGTCACACATGTGTCCACTGCACCATCTGGAACTCTTCTTGTTTACACTCGTAATAACACAAACACTAAATCCTGCTTCTCTGGTGCTGTTGTGTAGCAGTGTGTACACCTGAGACTGTCACCTGTCTGTCTGTCCTGCACTCTCTCTCTGTTTCTTTCTCTCTGATTGTGGAATAAAAGTATGAACATGTGTTTATAAGTTACACTTGTGTTTGAATCCTGCAGCTTATCACACATTTGATTTCCATGTGTGACGACTGCAAGTGTCCAGAGTGAGGACAGACTGAGGGAGCCACTGCTGCACATCATCTGTGAGGCTTTGCAGCCCTGATGATCCACCAGGACAAACTCAGCAGTGTGTGAGGAAGAGGAGGAGGAAGAGCCAGCAGCAGCTGACAGATGGAGAGAATAGACAGACTGTTCCCTGTTTGTGAAGGACTGCTAGGAAAGTTTAACATAACTGTCTGTGCTGAATCAGTCTTATTAGGTAATGTTCAAATAATGTGATCATCCCAGTGTTTCCAGTGTGGGAGAAAGTACTCAGGGCCTTCAAATTACACACTATGAAAGGCAGCAACAAGTTTAATGTTCAGAAACCTAAAGTCTGTATCAGCAGCAGAATGGAGCTAAAAATAAATGTTGGTTTCAGTTCTATGAAGCTTTGAGTGTTTTGGATCAGCAGCTGCTGTGTTTGTTGCATCATATTGCTGTAACTGTTTATATGCTTTATATATTCTGAGCTAAGTTGATCTATAGTGTTACATCATATTCTATAAGGATGTTATGTGTTTGTAGACTTTCTGCCCAGTTTGACCCATTTAGCAGAAGTCAGCCTGTTTAAGGCTCTGATATCTATTCTGTGTGACTTAAAGCAGTTATGACATGGTCTGATTTTCTCACCCAATAAAGGAATATTTCATATATCAGTCTACTCTTCATTCTATCAGACACAGTTATCACAGCTCCTACATTTGCTTTTTACACATATATGTAAGCATTGAGCCACATTTAGTACCAACATATTAAATGAACAATATTTGTCCCTTATATATGATACATCTATATACACACTGTCACAGATACTTGTCTGTGAGTGAAGTGATTAATATAATAACTATAATATTGGCCATATTATATTTACATTACCACAGTGAGATGACTTTAGTCTCATGAACAACATCAGCTAATTGTTATTTACAGCTAATCTTAAACGACTGTTCAGCACAGAAATGAAGCCCAACAATCATGTTTCACAGTCCTGTGGTCTCAGCCTCAGATACTCATCAAATCACACAGAGCTCATGTAGAAACAAATGAACTAAATATGTTCTCCTTCATTTCTGTCAAACAAAGCTGTATGAAACGTTTCCAGCTGTTAGTATCATGGTTGCTAGGCAACCTGGGCAGCGCGACGGAGGCTAGACGTCCCATTTCACGAGCCTACGAGCCCCGCACTTCGGCCTTAGCGGTCTTTGAGTACGCGGCCCTTGAGGACTTTAAAGCTGCAGAACCTGAATCGGGATACAGCCATGATGATCTCCAGCCTCGTGCTCGCCAACATTCTCACCTGAGTTAAGAAGACGATCACTGAAATGGTCTCAGCAGGTCCTTTGATGACAGCAATGAAATGCAGTGGTAAGGCTTTTTGGGGATTAAGTTCGTTTTCATGGCAAAGAAGGACGATGCAGTTCATCTGATCACTCCTCATAACATTCTGGAGTGCAGGCAAAATGCTATTATAAAAACTTAAGCAGCAACTTCTCCAGGTTCCAATATTTATGCAATTCTCAAACCTTTTGGCCACGACTGTATAACCTCTTCTGAAGTTTAGTGGATATTATACATGGTTATGCTCAGGATGTGTCGGCCAGTTTCCACTGGAAACGCCTTTTGGTTAAACTGTCAGCGAGGAATTTGCATTTGCACTGTTACATTTTTATATAACTTTAATGCACATAAACAACAGCTGCTTGTTTCAGTGAAAATACATTGATGGGTTTTTAATAAAGTTGTGCAGCTGTAAAGTATTTTGTCTGGTGTCAATTCTATCGTCAGCTACATCGTTATGGCAAATGTTCAAATGTATATGGTGATAAATATCTTTGGTCATATGGTCCTGCTCTGTCTGTCACCTTCTGTGTTGAGCTCATTGTTTCCTCTGTAGTGGCTGAGCTGAGTCCAAGTAGCTGAAAATGTTCCTCTGCTGCTCCGTCAGACTCTCCTCCTCCTGCTGATCAGCTGGGACACAAAACAGATCTTTGTTAGGCTCCACACTGCACTGAAGAGTCAAAGTGTCTCATATGTTCATCTGACAAGTAAAAGAACACATTTTTGTTTCCCGAGGTGGGCAACTTGTTGGAAACAAACACAAAAGGTTTGAGCACTGATACCTCCCATTGCTGGCATTGAAAGATGCAACGCCAGCAATGTGGATTGTCAAGACTCAAACCAATCATCAAGTAAAGACAACAGGGATCATTTGTTTCTGTTTATTTAGCATTCACAGCATTTGTAGTTGCCTTCTGTGCAGGGGAAGTCCACGCACACTGTGTGGTACCGCCATCCGCAAAAGGTGCATTCAACCTCTGTAAGAGAAACGAGATTGTCTGAGACTGAAATGATATTAACTAAAGAAGTGGTGATTTGTAAAACTTCACATTTTGATCCGGGACGTACTCTGCATGAAAACAAGCGCTCACTCTTCCTGCTCAACAAATGACAAGGGCGGAGCCTTATACCACGTGATACAGAAGCTGTGCCGTGTGATGCTAAAATTAGCAGGGAAACAACAACGGAGAGCACGTCAGGGATGACGAGAAAGTGACAGGAGAAAATCCGTCCCGGTCAACCACCCAAACATCAATAACGGGAACCTTATACAGCGCTTCCCTATACCCGTCGAACTCCCGCAGGCACAAAGACATTACGGAGGCTATCACTTATCACCTGACCAAAGATATGGCTCCATCAACACTGTGCAAAACGAGGGATTTAGGAAAACGATCAACACCCTAGACAAACGCTACACAGTGCCGTCCCGCAACTATTTTTCTATTGTTGCACCACCTGCTCTGTACACGCAGCGTCGAGCAACGGTGGAGACGGAATTTCAAGCAGGACAACATTTTGCTGCAACAACAAAACGTGAGACATTTGTTGTTTTATGTTTATTTATTGTTATGAGAGAATCATGATCTCAATTCTAAGCCAAAAAATCGTGATTCTCATTTTATGCAAAATCGTGCAGCCCTAACATTAACACAAAACTATTGTTTCACCAGAGAAACACACATGAAGAGAGAGAGAGAGACAATAACAGCTACCAAACAGTCGTCATAATTCGTCACACAATGAGAAAAGGACAAATCAACAAGTAACAATGACTAATTAATATTAAAATCTGTAACATAATGTATTGTTTGGAGTTTAGTCTGATTGGTTCAGGATGAGCTGCCATTATCCAATCACACGTCTGCTTACCTGCATCTTTTCTCTTTTTTCTAACCTGAGCACCTGATGGCTTTGAACTTTTGTTGTCCATCTTCCATTGGTTTGAATTTTGCGCTCCAGTACAAACACAAATCCCCCAACCCGAGGATCAGCACAATTAACCTAACAGACCTACACCTTAGTTCACAGATTCACTTTGTCTAAGGTTGATTTCTGGGATTTCACACAACCCAGGATTCAGATCGTGAATCCATGATGGGCTTGGATTTACATCATTATAAATGAAATGTGCTCTACTTGGAAGCAGCCGGCCCCGCCCCTTTTGACGGGTTGTGTGAGACTTTAAATCATCAAACTGTAAATTATAAATTTAAATTGTCATTGATCCTTTACCCCAAGTCCTAAAGTGTAGATTTATTTTCTTACTCTTCTTATATTTATTGTTTGTTTACTTGCACCGCTGTAACTGCAGCCTCGTCATCTCGTCTCTCTATCCGGTTGTTCAGTGATGACGCGACGAATCCTACTTCTGGGCCTAAAGTAGTCTGCGTTTAATATAGCTTTTGTGTTGTTAACATGTTTAATATTATGTATTTTCTTCTATTTGATCTCAAAAAGCTCCTAAAACAGTCAGTGATCACTGTTGACCTCCCTCGGCTTTTATTACCGCTAATCATTTATTTAAGCTCAGTTTTTAAAACCTTAGGATGTAACTACAGCCCAGCCCATGCAGCAGTATATGAATGACTAACCTCGTATTGTGGATGGATTATCTCAGTTGTTCTCCTGGCTGAAGTTTGGTCCTTTTACAGCATCCTGCCATGCGATTACATTTGTTCCTGACCACCGGGAACACTCACATTAACTTTTATCGAGTGGAAAAAAAGTTATCTTGTTTATATTATGCTAACATAGCTGTGTCGCTAGCGGTCACGTAGCACATCATTATATACCAGCTAGCCCAACTTCAGTAACCCTACAAACATCACTGCTGTTTAGTTTTCTGTCTTCATTTATGCTGGAAGTGATAGCAGAGCTGTACGTTTGAATTTGTTTCCAAAACCCCGCAGTCAGGACCTGCTATATTGTATTTAGATGGAAGCTAGCGAGCTAACTTCCTGCTAACTTCTAACTCCGTTAAATGTCATAAATTCCGTTTTCATGGATGCCTGGATGTTAAACTCAATTGTTACACCTGGTAGAGCAGAACGCTGATCATTTTATTAAAGATGAAAGACTTTAGACAGTTTTTCAACTCTCAGTAATGCCATAGTGATCGTTTGATATATGGACCTGCAGCGGAGTTTAGACCCAGACACGGCTAGTGACGTCAGACTGAACAACCGGATATGCTGGACTGTCTGTAGCGGAGATGACAATAAAGTTTACTTTGACTTCAGCAGCGCGCAGGCGCACCGAGGGCTCTCGCGCTCACTTTGTAGAATTTAGAAAAAACATCGGTGCAGATTATAAGTCTGTATCATAATATCTGTTTGTTGTGTTGTTTTTATTTTGTTTTGCGAGTTGGTTATTAGATGCCGCTCCAGCCAGCCAGAGACTCCCCGCCGCCCCGCCCTCTCCTCCCTGTGCCGCCAGCAGCACCTCGCAAACGGAGGGCGCCCTTACTCCCAGCAAATGGCTGATAGAAAACCGATCGGTGCCTACGAATTTCCCAATATGCGCTGGCATGACGTCGGGGAAGCATGGGTACGACCGATTCTTTTATTTTTTTCTTGCCAATACCCGTGATGCCCCCCCCACCACGATGCATTCTATTGGTTTGCACACTTACACACACCCAGCTGTGGTTTCCTGTTTTGCTGGACTCTGGAGAGCCCCGCCTTTAACGCTCTTCTCTCACAGAGAGCAACAGAAAACTTGGAAAAACTCCAGATTGACTGAACTCAGTTCAAAGTTACCTTGACACCTTTAGATGTGAGACGTAGTGATGGTCCGCTTGAAGCTGACGCTCCGGTGCGTGTGTCAGAAAGATCAACGCGCTGCTTCAGAAGCACCGTGTCGAGGCTTGATTTGTTTGGCCAGAGTCACGTGATCAGTGACGTCTGAAGCTTCGTTTAGAACGTACCTTTTTTTAAATCAAACTTTATTGAAACACAATGAGTATACAACATACAAACAGATGAAGTTTACAAAAGAACAGAACATGAACATACAGAACCAGGAGTAAAAAAATTATGATATGAGTAGGCGAAAAAAATCAACATATTGTAACGTGCAGTGGAGATGAAGCCAGCCGCGGAGGTGTGCAGGTGGATAGCGAATGAGCAACAGCTTCTGACTTTCCAAAAAGTACTCATTTATTTACAATATCAAAAATAAAAGTGCTACCTCTACCACACATTACTAAAGAGCACACTAGTCCGCGTACACACGGGAGCATCCATTACAGGAGGAGTGCGAAGAAGAACAAAAAGGGGGTGACACCAGTCGTGAGACAGGAGGCGCCGCCATGTGGTGATACACTGCATTACAATAGCAACTATTACATAGTCCCCCCCTGGTGAGAAAAAGGCTGTCCTCAGCCGTACACAGCTGAAAAAGCACACACCACACCTAACAGTACCCTATACATAGAGGTTACAGCTAAGATTGGTGCACACACACAGGGCAAAAGACCATTTAAAAATGAAATTGGTGAAAATAAGACGAATATGTACAGTGGAAAATCAGTTTTCTTAGTTTTTTTCACTTTTTTCTTTTGTTCTTTTTTTTTTTTCTAAGTAAATGCCAAGAATGAACCTTAACGCACGAAAGAGCCATAAAACTGGATTAAGTAGAGCAAACAGAAACATCTACATAGCATGACTCAAAGTAGCAATGCAAATAGACAGCATCAAACAGGTTTAACCAAAACATTTCACTTCAGATCAAGCCTGGTTGTGTGAAAATCATTAGTCCATCTTTTGTTGCTCCAGCCAGACGTAACTCTGGGGCAACGTCTGGGCCTGAGATTGTAATGTCCACCAGCAGCTGGGTGCTGGACAGATCTGGGTGAAACACTCTCTGGAACAGCGCCCACACCAGAAGAAGAGTCAATGTCCGGTAAATCAAAGGGGAATGGCTCAGAGTCAATGTCAGTGTCTGCAGGGGGGCCAGGGTGGGCCTGAGAGTCAGAGTTCAGACCCTCTGCGGTCTCTCTCTCAGCAGGCAATGAAACAGAATGTTCTTTGGAAGTGAGAGAGTCCCAGGTATGGAACGGTTGCATGTTCACAACATGATAAACACCTGCATCCACACCGGAGTCCACCCAAGTGAGCCTGTAGGGTTGCTGACGACACCGTCGTGGTGGGCCTGATCTCTGATAACAACGAGACGGCCTACCTGAAGGAGATTAGGAATCTGGAGAACTGGTGCCAGAGGACCTCCTTCTAAACGTCAGTAAGACAAAGGAGCTGATAGTGGACTTCAGCACTAAGCAGGAGAGGAACTACCAGACCCCCGTCATCAACGAGTGCCCAGTGGAGAGAGTGGACAGCTTCAAATACCTCGGAGTTCACATCACGCAGGACCTGTCATGGTCCTGTCACATCAACACCGTGGTGAAAAAGGCCCGTCAGCGTCTCTACCACCTCAGACGCTTGAGAGACTTCCAACTGCCCTCCAAGGTGCTCAGGAACTTTTACTCGTGCACCATAGAGAGCATCCTGACAGGAAACATCTTAACCTGGTTCGGGAACAGCACCATGCAGGACAGACGAGCTCTACAGAGGGTTGTGCGATCAGCTGAGCGCACCATCCGCTCCAAGCTCCCTGACCTGCACTCAATCTACAGCAGGCGGTGCTGGACCAAGGCCAGGAAGATCGTGAAGGACCTCAGCCATCCCAACAACAGACTGTTCTCTCTGTTGAGGTCAGGAAAGCGATTCCGCTCCCTGAAGACCAACACAGAGAGACTGAGGAGGAGCTTCTTCCCGCAGGCGATACGGTCTCTCAATCACAATCACACCACCACACAGTACTGACCCACACATATAGTTCTTACACACACACTGGACATTCTGGACATTGTTTTCACTTCATCACTTAAATCACTGCTGCTGTTATTGTGTATATATTTATTTATACTTCTTGTGTATTTTGTTCATACATTCTTATATAGTTCTATATTGTGTATTGTGTATTTTGTTGTACAGTTATTTTATTTTCAATTTAATTTATATATTTTATCTTATTCTATCCCAGTGTGTTGTACAGTTATTTCATTTTTAACCTTAATATTTTATTCCTTCCTAGTTAAATTTACCCTTTTTAATTTTTCATATTTATTTCCTATCTTATTCATAGCCTTTTCCTTTTTTGTTTTCTTTAGGTCACGAGCAGTTGTCCAAGCATTTCACTACATATCGTACTGTGTATGACTGTGTACGTGACAAATAAAAATTTGAATTTGAATTTGTAATTAACATCACTGAGTCTCTGAGATACACACAATGGTCCCTGAAACAGTGGTGCAAGTTTAGCAGTAAAGTTAGACTGAGCGTCTGACCTGGGGTGCGTCTTAACTCTCACAAGGTCACCAACACGAAACGTGGCATGTCGATGTCTCAAGTCATAGTAATGTTTTTGTCTGTCATGGCTATAGTCCAAAGCTGCTTTGGCGTGGTCGTGAGCTTCCTGCAGGGAGGCTCTCAGAGTCTCAGGGTAAGGCACACCCGGTTCATCAACACCTGCTGTAGAAGGCTGAGTGATAAGGTCAAGCGGGGTGTCTAACTCACGACCATAAAGCATCATGGCAGGAGTCATACCTGTACTGTCATGGGGGGCGGTGCGCAGAGCAAAGCAAATTTGAGGGAGAAACTTGTCCCATGATGTGTGCTTATCACCTACATAAGCGCGGATTGCAGTTTTCAGAGTCCGGTTGACGCGTTCAGTAGCATTTGTCTGAGGGTGATATGCCGTAGTGAGTCTGTGCACCGAGCCTAAGGCAGAAACAACATGTTCAAAAAGCTCACTCACAAAAGGAGACCCTCTGTCAGAAATGAGGTAAGTGGGTGTACCATGCCTAGCAAAAATGTCAGTGACGAATTTACCAGCTGCTACCTGAGATGTAGCTTCTTTGACAGCACTGGCTTAAACCCATTTACCGTATTTTCACAACCATAAGGCGCACTTAAAAGTCTTAGGTTTTCTTCAAAAAGTACGGCGCGCCCTATAGCGCAGTGCGCCCTGTGTGTTGTAATGAGGACGTAGTAGAGAACGCCATGAGAACGCTAAAGGGTGAAGTGCGTGCGTTGACTTTATCGCACATACCTGTATAAAAGAACAGGTATGTGCGTTATGCAGGACATCGTTGTTTTAACAACCCTGAAAATGGCAAAGAGACACGCTTACGAAGCACAGTTTAAACTGAAGGCCATCAGCTACGCGGAGGAACATGGAAATCGAGCAGCGGTGAGAGAATTTAAGATTAACGAATCGATGGTTCGCAAATGGAGGAAGCTAGAAAACAAGCTCCGGCAGGTCAAGAAAACGCAGCTGAGTTTCCGCGGACATAAGGCGAGGTGGCCCGAGTTGGAGGAAAGACTCGAGCGGTGGATCATCGAGCAAAGAACGAGCGGGAGAAGCGTTTCGACGGTCACCATTCGGCTAAAAGCAGTTTCACTTTCACTTTTTATGAAACGGTGCCATTTTTCCATCCGGACCAGGACTATGGTAGCGCAGCAACTTCCAGCGGATTATAAGGAAAAGCTGGCCATCTTCCGCTCCTAGTGCAGCAAACACATCGGCGACAAACACATCCAGCGATGGATGACCGATGGAGACCACAGTTTCACCAAGAGTGGAAGGCAGCGCCGGGCGAGTTACGCCACAATTTGCCAATGGATTGTAGATGCTTGGGCTAATATGTCTGCTGGCACTGTTGTTCGAGCTTTCGCAAAAGCCGGCATCATTTCCGAGGAGCCGCACGGCACGGAAAGTGACTCTGACAGTGAAGAAAGTGAACCTGGAATGTTTGATGGAGATTTAGCGCAGCTGTTCAATTCAGACACAGAGGATGAGGACTTCGATGGGTTTGATTGATGATAAAAATGTGAGTACCAAACTTTGTTTTGCTCCTGCTTTATTTTTAAATACGCACACTTGTATGCTTGTGTGTTGTTGATGATGACGATTACTGGTAATAAAAATGTGAGTAAGGTACCAAACTCAGGTTTGCTCCCGCTTTATTTTTAAATACGCATACGGTACTTGTATGCGCCCTATAATCCAGTGCGCCTTATGTGTGTGTTAAATACAGTAATGGCACACATAACTGAGACTGCGCCTTTTAGCACAGTGCGTCTTATGGTCGTGAAAATACGGTAGTCAAATAGTCAACAAACACGATCAAATAAGCATTACCAGTGGGGGTGCGGGGAAGTGGCCCAACAAAATCCACACCCACATACTCCCAGGGTTTCTGGGGGACAATGGGAACCATAAGACCGGCTGCTTTTTTCTGACTTGGCTTGGTGAGTTGGCACACTGAGCATGAAATCACATAGCTTTTCACATCAGCTGCCATTTTGGGCCAGAAAAACCTAAAACGCAGTCTAGCCAATGTCTTAGAAACACCCAAGTGACCTGCTGTGGGGTGGTCATGGTAATAGTCCAGCAAGGTGCCTCTCATGGAAGTAGGGGCAAACAGTTTCAGCTCTTTCAAAGGGTGGGTTCTCTGTGATACAAAAGAGAGTCATACACAACATACTGTAACAAGGTGGCATTGTCCGAGCTGTTCAGAGAGTCTGCTTCAATGTCTCTGAGGAGTGGACCTGTGACATGATCGTCTAACTGCAGCTGTCTGAATTGTGAACGGTCAGCCAGAATGACGGGGGGCAGAGTACGAATGTCCAGGCTGCCCATAACAGCATGATCTGGTAAAAGATCAGTCGGCCTGTCACAGTTCAGAGGCAAAGGGTGCGTCGGGAACTTTGTTCTGTGCACCAGGTTTGTGCACTATTGTGAAATCAAAGTCCTGCAAACGAAGTGACCAGCGGGCAAGTCGGCCCGTTGGGTTTTGACGAGACATGAGCCACCTGAGACTGTTGTGGTCAGTGAAGATAGTAACATGAACACCTTCAACATATGGGCGGAAGTGTTCCAGAGCCCATATCACAGCGAGGCACTCCTTCTCTGAAGTGCAGTAGGGGAGTTCAGCTTTGTGAAGGGAGCGACTAGCAAAAGCCACAACGTACTCACGACCCTTGTCATCCTTTTGCATCAACACTGCCCCAAGACCAATGTCACATGCATCGGCGTGAATGGAAAAGGGACGGTTGAAGTCTGGAAATGACAGGATCGGGGCTGATGTGACATGATCCTTCAAAGTGTCCATGGCCCTTCGACAGCTGTCGTCCCAGTGGAAAGCATTGTCCTTTCTGGTGATGGCGTGAAGAGGTTCGGCATGGCGGGCATAATTCTGAATGAAGCGTTGATAATAGCCAGTCAAGCCAAGGAACTGACGGACGTGTTTCACTGAGGTTGGGGTATCAAACTCCTTAACCGCCTTTACTTTGTCCGGATCGGGCTTAACACCTGATGATGTGATGCGGTACCCGAGAAAGGTGAATTCATCGAGGCAGAATTGGCACTTTTTGAGCTTCAATGACAAGCCAGCAGCCTGGAGTCTGCCCAGCACCTCCTCAAGATCCACTAAGTGCTGTTCAAAGGTAGGTGAGGCGATAACAATGTCATCCAGGTAGACTGCGCACGTTTTGTAAATGAAGCCAGCAAGCACAGAGTTCATGAGTCTCTGAAAAGTTGCAGGTGCGTTGCAGAGCCCAAAGGGCAGCACCCGAAACTGGAAGAGACCGCAGTGAGAGATGAAGGCAGTTTTAGGCTTCGAGTCCTCTGCTACAGCAATCTGCCAATAGCCTCGCGCTAAGTCCAATGTCGAGACAAACTTTCCTCTTGCCAGAAAGTCCAAAGACTCATCTACACGAGGCAGGGGATAAGAGTCTTTTCGGGTAACTTGGTTGAGCCCTCAAAAGTCCACGCCAAGTGAACTCCAGGAAGCCCTGATAAGTATGCCCAATAATAAGGCCCCAGGTCCAGACGGTTTCCCTGCAGAATTCTACAAAGAATTCTGGACAATTTTGGCACCAGTATTCCACGGCATGTTGCAGGAAATCGAGGAAAATGGCAGACTACCACCAAATATGAATTCTGCCAACATTAGTCTCCTGCTAAAACCAGGCAAAGACCCTTTATTTCCCTCAAGCTATCGTCCAATCTCTCTTTTAAATGTAGACCTTAAAATAATCTGCAAAGCTCTCTCAAAGAGATTAGAGAAAATGACCCCCCTCTTAATTCATCCTGACCAAACTGGTTTCATAAAAGGTCGGCACTCCTCAACAAACACTCGTAGATTACTTAATTTAATAGACTACTCATACGATAAAAACATCGAAACCATAATATTATCTCTAGATGCAGAAAAAGCATTTGACAGAGTTAACTGGAATTTTTTATTCGCAACTTTACACAAATTTGGTTTTGGAAACTCTTTCATAAACTGGATAAGAATATTATACAATTCCCCAACAGCTCGTATCAGAACAAATGACCAGACATCCTCCAGCTTCTGTCTCCTGAGGGGCACCAGACAGGGATGCCCACTCTCCCCTTCACTTTTTGCAATTTTTATCGAACCTCTAGCAGCAACATTTAGACAGGCTACAACAATTAAGGGCATAAAATGTAAGAACATAGAACATAAAATCAGTCTCTATGCGGATGATGTGTTGCTTTTTCTGCAAAACACACAAACCAACCTCTCTGAGGTAATTACTTTAATAAACTGGTTTTCAAGAGTTTCAGATTATTCAATTAACTGGCCAAAATCTACAGTTCTCCCCATTAACTGCTCCTTCCATAATTCTTCCTCTGCCCCACTGCAATCCGGAAATATTAAATATTTAGGTATTAATGTCTCTCCTAAGCTTTCAGACTTAACTAAATTAAACCACATTCCACTTCTAAAGAAAGTAGAAGGCGATCTGACTGGATGGAAATCTTTACCCATATCACTCATGGGAAGGGTCGCCACTATAAAAATGATGATCTTGCCAAAAATAAATTACTTATTTTTGATGATCCCTAACAAACCATCACAAGATTGGTTCAGATCTCTGGATTCATATATTTCCAAATTCCTTTGGAAAGATAAACCCCCGCGTATCAGCTTAAAAACGCTACAAAGAACCAAGGATAGAGGAGGATTAGATCTGCCTAATTTTTACCAATACTTCTTAGCCAACAGGCTTCAGTTCATCTCAGAATGGTTAAAACATACCTTCTTAGTTGAGCCCTGGCTAGATGTTGAACAGGCACTATGCAAGGATCTAGAGATTTCAGACCTACCATTTATTAGCTCAAACATCAAAAGACATGAATGCTTTAAAAGTATCAACATCAGCTTTTCTCTGACAGCATGGTGGGAGTTTCTAAAAATAACGGAGTCTTCATTAATTCCATGCAAACGTACACCTATCTGGAATAACCCTGACATATTACAAAACAATAATATGATTAATGTCCCAGAATGGAGTTGTAAAGGAATTAAATACTTAGAACATATATTAGAGGGAACAGAATTTATTCCATTTGACAGACTAGTTGCACAATATGGGATCAACAAGACAAGATTTTTAGAATATCAACAAATTAAATCCATAGTAAAAAAGAAATTTAACCTCAGTCAAGTTGAATTACAAACACCACTAAGTGCGGCACATTTTCTTACTCTTAAATCCCCCAAATTATTATCTAAAATATACAGAACACTTTCTAAATTAGATGAATCAATATCCCTTCCTATTGCAAAGTGGGAAGCAGATTTATCAGTCAGCTTAGACCAAAACTTCTGGTCTGAGATTTGCTTAAAAACCTTTAAATTAATTAAAAATCCCAGTCTGCAATTAATACAATACAAAATACTACATAGAGTGCACTATACAGGTCATCGGATGTTCAAGATGGGCTTTACATCCTCCGACAACTGCTCACACTGTCAAGGCAATACACCAGACAATTACATCCACGCTCTTTGGTTCTGTCCACCAGTGCAAAAGTTTTGGCGCGAGATATGTGAAGACTTATCAAAGTGTCTGAAATGTAACATTCCAACTTCCCCCTTAGTGTGTTTACTGGGCAGCTTAGATAATGTCACTTCAGAAAAGAATATAGCCCATATGATTTTCACTGCCCTATGCATAGCCAAGAAAACAGTCCTCATGAACTGGAAAAATAAAAATAATCTTAATTCTAACCAATATAGAAATTATCTATTAGATTACATTAGTCTTGATACAGCCTCTGCCACCACATCAGATCAATTGCTCTGGGCTCCTTTTATCAGCTCCATCACCTAGTGGGGGTGGGGAGTCATAGTTTGGTCCCGCCTTCACTGTTGTGATTGGTGTGGGGGTAGGGACAGGCTTAGGGCGTCGGGGGGTTCCCCGGAGGCATCTTCCTTGGGGGGCTCAACCCGGGGTAGCGGTCATGTCCGGTTGGGGGCGTGAGGTTCTGGGGGCGCTCCGTCTCCGGGCTGGGGCCCGGGCCGGGCCTCGGGGGCTTGGGTCCTGGTTGGTGTGTTGGTTGTGGGCGGGTGGGTGCATGGGGGCCCAGCCCTGGAGCAGGGTGCCGCCGGTGCGTCGAGCCACCTGGGGGGCTCTTCAACTGGTGGGGGAGATGGTCACATCTGCAGGAGCTTTCCTCTCTTCAGGGACTCTCTCTGCAGGAGGGGGAGATACAGGAGAGGTGGAGGAAGATCTCAGCCTGGGCGTTTACTGTCTTATGTAGTCTGGAAGATGAGTGGATGGTGGGGTGGGTGCAGTTTTCTCTGTGGTGGGGTTGGGTGAACTGTCCCGGGCTCTGTGGGGCCGGGAGGCGCTGCTGCACTGGGCCCCGGTCTGGATGGGCCTGGGCCCTCTTTCCCTGGCGGGTCGCGGAGTGTGGGAGTGCCTACTGGGGTCAGCGGGGGAGCTGGCCCCAGGGAGGGGTTACCTGCCCCTCCCTTCCTTCCCTCCCCATCTCCAGCTGCCTCCCTCTTCCCGCTCCACCACAACCACCCACACATGCAGGGCCTTGGAGTAGGGGTATGTCACCAGGGTGCAGAGGAGGCTACCCCCCCCTCTGTCCCCTTCCGGCTGCCTCTGTCATGGTCCTGGGTCGGTGACCCAGCGCTTTTAGTTATCATTTTCTAATTTATGATGATGATTATTATTGTTTGAGTTCTGTGTTTTATATTTGGTCTGCCTTTGAGTCTGTCTCTGTCTATGGTGTCACCCCATCTGTTTGTGAATCTGTCTGTTTAGTTCAATGTCTTGCCTGGTTCCATGTGTCTGAGTTTCCTGTTTTATTGTGAAGGTTTGTGTCATATGCGAGTGTGCTCAGTTACGTTTCTCCTGTCTCGTCAGCTGTGATTTCTCCCAGGTGTGTTCCCCTTCTGTCTCTCATCCCTTGATTACTGCCGTCTGTGTATTTAAGCCCTGTGTTTCTCTGTGTCAGTGTCGCGTCGTACCCTCAACTAGCTGTGTGTTCTGCTTCTATGTTCCTAGTGTTTGGTCTCCCGCTCCAGTTTAGTGTTTCTTTCCAGTGTTTCAGTCCTTGGTTCCGCTGTTCTGACTTTTGGTTTTCTTTTGGTGAGTTTAGTTGTACGAGGTTTTTCCCAGCAATAAAGCTGCGCCTTAAGTTTCACTTCCGTGTCTGAGTTCTGCATTTTGGGTCCACCACTCCTGCTTGCCTGCCACACAGCGATTCATGACAGCCTCTGCCTCAATTTTTTCCCACAACTTAGACATTCACATTATTCACACTCTCATTACACATACATATAGGATCTTGGGGGTGGGCACAATCACCGAGTCCATATTACCATCAGGGTGTACACCTCACCCCTGGCGTCGTTGCCCACCTCTCAATTTTAAATACACTTAGACATTGAGGGCTAGCAGGAGGGACTATGCGCTTACCTGCTGCTCTCTGGCAGGTAGCTCCATGCCCTCCTGGGTTTTAATTGCACCTTAGAACACACATGCATCAACACTACAATGAGCGGGTGGAGGGAGGTTTGGAGTCTTCTCCCACCCCCATTCTCTGCGGCCTGCTGGAGCGGGAGGGCTAGGAGGAGTTGGCCGTCCGACTGCGGTCTGGAGTGTGGGGCCTCCCTGCTGCTACGGAGTCGGGGTGGTCTGCCTCTCCCCACCGCAGGGAAAAGGGTAACACCACCTGGGTCTGGGTGCAGTTCCCCCCTCCAGGGGCAAGGGTACCTAGACCCGGTTTGTAGAGTACGCTTGGGGAGTGTGATCGTGTGTACAGCGTCTCTTTATGTCTGTCTCCACGTTGGTTGAGTGTGGAGTGAGTGCACATGAGAGCATGAGGGGGGGAATGGATGTTTGTGTCTGTGTGTGCCTGTATGTCTGTGTCTATATGTCAGGTTGGGTATCAGACACCACCTCTCTGGGGACACCTCAGGCCCTCCAAGGTTTGGAGGCCTATCTCCACCCACCACCACTTCCCCTGCCGGTGGCGGACTCCCTCAGGTGTCGGTGCGTTGGTGGTTCTTTTTGTCTGGGGGTGGGCGTCCAGGTACACACCGGCTCACTCCTTGGCGGCCACTTATCGGGGCCTGGAACCTGGGGCTCGCTCGGACCATTTCGGAGGTGGGGTGCCCCCGGCCTCTCGGCCTGGGGCTCGGTCACTCAGGCACAGCTGGCTGCCGGCGGAGCTCACAGGCGCGTCACTGCAACTCCCCCTGGCTTCTGCTCCGCGGCTGCTGAGTGAACCGTCATCTGGGACTCTCCTCAGCTCTTGCTGGGACAGTGGCGCGGCTGCCCCTCTGTTGGTTTTCCATGGTCTCTTGTGTTCTGGGGGCCTCTGGATGTCTGGAGTTTTGATCTCCTCCATACCTGCTTCATACCCTGGAGGACGGGGCTGTGGCCCCCCCCCCCACACTCCCTAGCAGATCGTTACATGGAGAAACCTTTGGAATACAAGCACGCTGATCCACACAGGTATGCACACGGGTGTTCACTGCTCGTAGACTTAAATTACACCCTTCTTGGCTACTACTTCGAAGCACATCTGTCCTGCGTGCTGCACAACAACATTGAATATTTAGTATTTACTGCTGTTTACACTTAGCTAGATTAATGCGATGGTGTTGTGTTTAGTATGTTGCTTTGTTTTTTTGCTTGTTTTCTATTCTTCTCTCAACAGGTGAGCCAGGAGATTTTTATTTTTTTTCTCCCCCCCTTTCTCACTGTCCCTCTCCCCTTCTGTTTTTCCTTTCCTTCCTCTTTCTTTCTCCCTTTCCTATCCCTCACTGATGTCTGTCCCGTCTGTAACATCTGAAAATAAAATATAATAAATAATAAAAACAAAGATCGACCAAATGGACCAATACGGCAATGCCACGAAGATCCATTTGGCAAAGTAAATCCATTGGGTATCCTTGTTGGTCTTCAGACAACAATTCTGATGGCTAAAGAACCAAATGGGACAGGCAAAAAAAAAAAAAAAGTCCACACAAAACCTTGGTTCCGTGGCCGCTCTATTTACAATGACTACAGGAGCTGCCCAAGGGCTTGTGGAAGGTTCAATGATGTTGTCCTTCAACATTTGTTGCACTTGTTCTTCAATCACACGTTTCTTAGCAGGTGACGTGCGATAGGGTGGGAGATTGACAGGTGTTGCATTGCCAGTCTCTATGGCGTGCTCAGTGAGAGCCGTTCGACCAAGTTGACCATCAAACAAGGAGCTAAACTTGCTGAGCAGATTTAGTAAAGCATCCTTGTTGTTCTCTGAGAGACTTGCTTCAGACAGTTTGGCTGTTAAGTCTGAGCGAACCAAGTCCAAAGACATCAGTGTTCCAGGTGAATGTGAGTAATCATTTTGAAGGTCCTCTTCATTGTCTGCGAGTGGGCAGGGGATGTCCTCAATGTAGACTGTTCTAGTGGGAATGTGAATAGAAACAGAAGCTCTTGCCATAAAATCCATTCCCAGAATGAAAGGAGAGGACAAATCTGGTATTATGGCAAAAAGCTGGTAAAAGTTCTTGTTCATGAATCCAATATCCAATATCCAAAATTCCTCTCAGGATGCGTTCTTGGTTGTCGGAGGGCAGAAAAACTGTCTTAAACAGTTGACAGAATTGAGCCCATGATGTGATGTGGGAGCTCAGTGCCTTGAACCACTTCCCGGGCTCTTTTGCAAGAAAGTGTGGCAGTTCGTTTAGCAATTGCCCATCAGTTAGGTTCAATGAGGCTTTGTATGTGCCAACTGCATTTAACCATTCCTCAGGTTGCACTTTTCCGTCCCCAGCATACACAGGAGGCTCCAGCTTTGCGTGATGTAAAGCTGCCGTAATCACTCTGGAAGTGCTGCTGAGTTCAAGTGAGTGAGATGGGAGGAAAGGATTTGTAGGTTGAAATGGGTTGCTGGGCAGGAACGGATTGGTACTGTTGGTGGGTTCAGTTTTGTCCATCACATGAACATGAGGTGTCGATGTGGCCATTGGGAAAACAGGAGACTGTGGGACTGCAGGAGGGGGAGAGTTCCCCGTTGTGAGTTGGTCCCACTGCCTTAGTAAACTCTGCTGTATGTTCAGTGAATCACGTAAACAATCACTAAGCTTACTCACCTCAGTTCTTAACTCCACCACTTGTTGGCTAAGGCTAGGAGTCACATTTTCAACTATCTGGCACATAGGTAACGAGGTAAGTTCCATGTCTGAGTCAGAGTCGTCTGGGCAGTGTGCCATTGCGATTTCAAAAAAATTAAGCCGCTCCAGGGCACAGCGCAGTTATTGATATAGCAGTAAAAGAGTCAGTTAGGTCAGACTAGAAAGACAAAACTGCAAAAATGCGTTCAAGATTAAATTTAGAAAAACCACATATAAAATTTCGCCCAACAACTGAAATTAGACTGGAGTGATCAGAACCATGTTATTACAATAGCATGTCTGCAACACTAGAGCTCAATGCAAGATTAGTTTTAAGTCGTTTCGTTATACTGAGCCGAAGACCAGCACCAACGGTTGTAGTCGGCCAAGCTATCACTTACATGTGCTACAGTCAGTCTCAGCAGAGGGAAAGGGGAGAGAAAAGGCAGCAGAAATGTTCATGTCCAGGCTCTCCACAGAAGAATTAATCCTTAGAAGACGAAACCAACAACAAATAACAAATCCACGGAGTCCATTCGCGTCGCGGAGTCAGCTTCTCTTTTTCTTTCTCCCAAGCGGAGCAGCGGCACACCACGGTATCCAGAAATTAGTCGGGTCCCACCTGAGCTGAGGCTGTGGCCATGGCTGGAGAAAACGTCCGAGCGTCCGCAAAACTGGGGGGATTTCCGAGACAGTTCACGTGCTAGAAGAGAAGAATCCTCGGCGGGATGCAAAAGTCGAGGCACCGCCATGTGGTGATACACTGCATTACAATAGCAACTGTTACAATATAAATATTGTTCTGAGAGGCTTTTTGTTGGTTGAGTCTGAAATTGATTGTATGTACAATTCATATCCTTATAAAAAGGCAGAAATATGGTGTTTTATTAATAAACTTACATTTATGGATATAAAATAGCTAAAAGTATTAACAAATTTTTTATAAAAAAACATTTATCATTCTTCCTGGGGAACTTAAAGAAACAGAATAAAACATTTTGCCATCGTAAAGAAAACTCCCTTAAACTATAGACAATAACAAAACTGCTAAATTCTTCCAGAATCTCTGTGTAGAGGAACCAAAAGAGATGTGCCACAGTTTCTGGATGATCCCCACAGAAAGTTCAATTAGTATTTATGTCTCTTTTAAATGTTACCATATAGTGACTGGCTGGGTAACATTTATGAAGAATTTTATATGAGATTTCCTTCACCTTGTTCACAATTAGATATTTATGGGATCATCCAGACTGTCTTCCAGGTGATATCTGGAACATGTCGGTTCCAGTAAGATATTCTATATATGGGAGAGACATGATATCTTCTTGGAATAAACTACGTATTCTCTTATTGCTGTTACCAAGTTCCTGTGACATTAAAGTCCCTTAGGGTATGGCACCAAGCACCATTGAGAATTCCCCAACACTGTTTGACAAGTTTGACGAGCATCTTGACTTTTGGTCTTTGGATATTAACAGTCCTGGATATGTGACTTCTTGTTTAACAGAAATGTTACAGAGAGCATTTGCAGTGCAGCCTTTAATTGCTAGTAATTCACATTTTTTAGATTTCGACATAAAGCAGATGCCTCAGAGAAATCACTAATAACACTAAGGGCTGGACGGATTTGATTTGCATTCTTCAAGAAGAGTGTGGTGTCATCAGCTAGCTGGCTGATGATGAGCTCCTTATCAGCTGTGCTGATTCCTTGTATAACAGGTCAAATCTCGGGGTGGAGTCTTAATCATTTTAATTGAGCTATTGCCATTCGTGTACAAGGTTTTGATAGCTTTACAGAAAAATGCCAAATTTTTCCAGAGAGTGGAAAATAAATTGATGTTCAATTGTATCAAAAGCCTTTTAAAAATCCAGGAAGAGAATGAAGCTATAGTCAGATACCAAATCAGAGTAATCAAGTAGATCTAAAACCAGTCTCATGTTCTTAGAAAGGTGTCTGTTTCTCATAAAGCCTGATTGTGTCTCATCGATAATTGTGTCCAAGAACTCTTTCATTCTGTTAGCAAGTACTAAAGCCATAATCTCATAGTCATCATTGAGCAGACAGATGGGTCTCCAATTATCAATAAGAAGTAAGTCTTTGTTTGGCTTTGGAATAAGTGTTATGAGACCCTGAGCAAGAGTAGGAGGGAGGATGTTATTCTCTACACTTCCTATGAAAAGCTGCAGTAAGAACGGAGCCAGGAGATTAGAAAATGATTCATAAAACTCTGCAGTTAAACCATCTGTGCCGGGAGATTTGTTGGCCTTAAGTGCAGAAATAGGATTACAAACGTCCTCCACAGTCAGAGGGCTGTCACAGTGACTTCTATCTTCCACAACAATAGTTTTTAGGTTTTTAATATTATTGAGAAACAGCGTTGAGACATATATATATATATATATTCTACTTTTCTAAATGATTGACTATTTCAATGGAGAACCTAAATGACACGGACCCGTGTTTGTTATTACATATCTCTATTTTGAATGTGACAAGTCTATCATTGCCTGTTATTCATAGGTATTAACAGAGTTTTTGGCCTTTTTTTCCTCTATAACAGTTAATTGACTCTTTACAGTGGCCTGCTATGGTTAATAATAACATGTTCAGTCATGAGTGAAATCAAAGCTTTTCTTCACTTTAGCATTTAACATTCCCAACAATATAATGTGATACCTTAATTAAAACACAGCTAATAAAACACAATTTTCTTAATGCAAACATCAGTGACTCAACATTAGCAACCAAAGGGTTCAGTCTGCAGCTCACACTCATGTGAAGCTACAGCCTCCCCCTTTAGTCTCTGTCATCCTTCTGCTCCTGCAACAACAAAACAAGACAAAACCTCCACCCTTCTTCTACAGGCTGGGTGAATTGTTGTGGACATTCACTAATCCTAAAGTCGGCACCGTTTTTGTCTCAGTATCAAGTCAGTTAAACTTTTAGTCGTCAGTCCGTCACAGTCCAGTCACATGCATACATCCACACACATTCATACCAGATATTGCTGATAATGGAGTCTCACGCGCAGCCTATTCGAGCCTCCATCACCAGCAAGATGACGTCATCATTTTAAAGGAAAACAGCTCCTTGTTTTTGGACTGGATTGACTCGCTGCAATCCTTTTAGGCTCAGGACTTCTCATGTGATCAATGTCCCATATAAGTGAATTTCTCCCAAGCCCATTATAATCATGGAGAAAAACACTTTGCCACTGTTTCCAGTAAGAATATTTTATAGCGCTTTAAAGTTCAACCTCTCAGGTCTGGATTAAAGAGCTGATTTGTTAAATCGGGAACTCACAAAATACCAAAATATCACCACCGGTGGATCACACCTCTCAGATGTTCTTATCTCAGTGCACTGTAACAAAAGCACAAACAAACGCAACCAATAAAATACTAATAAAGTAACAAATACTGGGGCCCATTGCAAACATGTCCAAGCATAAAACCATCTTTCTCTCTCTTAGAGAAAGAAAACAATCCAAACCTCACTGATAAAATCAACCTAGTGTCAAGCAAAACCCAAAAATCAACCAAAACTTCACCAGAAAGTTTTCCTCCCTCCCGGGACAATATTGTGCAGGAATACAGGCACCGTAACTCCTTTTGCACTGACAAAAACATGTTGGATTTACTTGATTCAATAGTGGACACTGGTTGCACACAAAGGTTTTGCTTTGGCAGAAACTTAAACAACTGAGTTAAATCAACACAACCTTTTCATATTCAGTAAAGCTGCATGTTGTGTTCATAAAACACGATTGAAACATGTTCAGATGGAGTAAGTTGAGCTCCTGGAACATTTTAATCCTTCAATTGAAATTGAATGGGTCTACAACAACTACCATCCTCCTATCTCTATCCTGGTTGCAGCAGGGCTGGGAAATAACCCTGAAGTGATAGGTTACCAGGCAGGGTACACCCTGGACAGCTCACCAGTCTATCAGATAGAAACACACAGCCGTTTACATTCATGGATAATTTAGCCCAGGACCTTCTTACTGTGGAGCAACAGCACTAACCAGCATGCCAACAATGGAGGAAATACAGGAAAGCTATGATTTCCTGTATTTGAGGCAGAATTATTTTGTTCTTGCCCTTGACAGGTTAATCCACAATAAATAGCAACAGCATGCATGTGGTGTGTGTGTCGTTGTCTGCCTCTTATAACTCCAGTGATTTTCCTGTAGTTTGAAATCTTATGCGGTGTTGACACAATAATTTGTTGTAAACCAGGAAATTCCCAACTGTGGTAGAAAGCACAGCTTAGCCTTAGCAAATGTTCAAAGAAAAGTCGTCACTTCCTGATTTCTGCTTCACTGATAAATATTGCCACACTGGGGTTTTTGCAAATGATATCAGTGAGCACTGTGTGGCAGCTGGAGTCAGACAACTGAAGCTCCCACAATCAAGACCACAAACAGCTTTCAAAGGAGATTTGAAGCTTTTCTGGCAGCAAGCTTCATGATTTATGGGACTGGAACTGGAACAGAAACTACCTGATCACCAATGGTGAGCTGGCATGGAATTATTTTTATGACATTTTATCAAAGTTATAAATAAGCAGAGGTGGGACCAAGTCATTGTTTTGCAAGTCTCGAGTAAGTCTCAAGTCTTTATCCTCAAGTCTCAAGTCAAGTCTCAAGTAATGTCAGGCAAGTCAGAATCGAGTCTCAAGTCACTGGTGTAAAAGTCCGAGTCAAGTCACAAGTCTGAAATTTTGAATTTCAAGTCCTTTCGAGTCTTTAAAAAAAAAAACGAAAAAAAGCATGTTGCAGTTATGCTAAATGTAAATATTAGACCATGTAATTTTTAAATCTGTTTTTCTCAACACATGACAAAATAGTGAACTTAGAAAATATACACAAATTGTGAAATTGCACCTCTTTAAAATGCAGCTCAATTAAACCTAGCTCCAAGAATAATTTTCACCGACAGTTCTGAGATAAGCTGCATGTTATTCTTGGATGCGGTTGTAGGACCGTCTTTAAAATCGCATGACAAAAATATCATACATATTAAAAAAAACTGCATCACCAACGTAGCCTGGACAGCATTTGCTAGTTAGATGAAGTCAGCTATCTCATCGTAGCATATTTATATGCATATTTATAATCATACGGTTCTTGGAGTGAGCGCATACACTCATGAAGTTTAGTAACTTCAGGTCACTGCAACAAGCCCAGGTACAGTTTACCGACGGATGGGTGCAGGACCTTGAAATGCACCGTGTAGAACGAAAGACCATCGTACGTATCATAAGTTTACCAGTCTCACAAATTGTCTTCATAAATACACATTCCTTAACAGTTTATTAATAGGACCTTTGAGCTCAACGGTAATTAATTAGTAGTGGAAATAATTTCTGGTAGCATCACAGAAATGTAGCAGTGACAATAATACTGTATGCTGTAATCGTACTGGACAATTAGTGATACAAAACAACTGTTTTATCCTGTGAATAAAAGTATATGTTTTTGTCAATGTGACATAATAACAGAAGCGAAACGCAATATTGTGTCAGGACAATTCACTATTTATGCACAATAAACACAATAAATAAAGGAGCATAGCGCGACAATTTCTGTTCAGCGCCAGACTTGCTTGTAACCTATATCACCAATTATGTTAAGAAAAATGACGCATTAACTACAACAGCAGACTGACCTTTGTGGAAATGCTTGGAGCAGACTAACCTGTGAGCTGGAGTGTTCTGGGACGTTATATTTGATCTTTGAATGGCTGCAATCCAGGCCATCTGTCGCCTCTTTGTTACTTCGGAAACATGGCTCGAACAATTTCTCTTCAACGACGTAATCCGATAACAACCGATCTCTTTACCCGTCGGCTTCCCGTGGCTGTCATGCGACCGGCTATTGCAGTTAATAATACAACAGCTTCTTGTGTTTCTTTTTATCGCTGTATAACTGATTTTAATTGAAAGCCTGCGTGCGCTAGTACCGCTTGCCACGAGTTCCCAGAATCCTTTGCGGTTCTACCCGTGAATGACGTCACATTTTCAATCTCTATATAATATGCATGTTAAATTTTATATTTGGGGTGAAATATCAAGTCTTTTCAAGTAAACCGGTTCAAGTCCAATTCAAGTCCCAGGTCATTGGTGTAAAAGTCCAAGTCAAGTCACAAGTCTTAGAACATTTTTTCAAGTCAAGTCTAAAGTCATAAAATTAATGACTCGAGTCTGACTCGAGTCCAAGTCATGTGACTCGAGTCCACACCTCTGTAAATAAGCATGCCCATTAACACATAGTGAGTGAGCATGTTGTCTTCCCACGCAGTGAACAGCGGATGCTAATGTTTTTGTCACTTTTTACAGAGTCAAACTCAAAGTAAGGTCAGTGCTTCCACGCTTTAAACGCTGCACGCTCACACTCTCTCCACACTCGATAGATTATCCATTGTTCATCTGCACACAGCTGCGGTTTTAGTAACGCAGTAACGCAGCGTGCTTACGGGAAAGTAACAGTAATCTAATTACCTTTTTTGCAATAGTAATCCCTCACTTTACTCGTTTCTTGAAAAAAGTAATCGGATTACTGCCCATCTCTGGTTGGAGCTGTGCACTTGTGGGTTCCACCTTGTGTACACGTTTATCTTTGCTGTGTGTACTTGTACCTCTGAGTGGAAGCTGAACTCTTGAGTTCGAGTATCGAAGCATCAGCTGTGACGTTAAAGTCCAAACAGCTCGTTCATTTGACGTGCAAATGAACGAAGGTAACGCCGTTTTCATGTGGATGTGTCACTGAGACACTTTCCACATCCACAGCTCACAAAATGGGAAAACTATAGAAGTATAACAGTGAAGAAGTTACTATGTTACGGGTCCCAAGGATGAAGACCTCGATGACAAATATGTTACCTGTAAAAGCAGGTGAAGAGCAGAGTAAGGAAGACACGATGCGTCTCTGCTTTCCTCCAGAACGTGTCTGAGGAAGCAGCGGAAGGTGGGCTCCACTTACTGCTCCCCGAAACCCCGGAGCAAGCACCAAAGTTCCGCCCTCACTGCTTTCTAACATAAAATGAATCCCTGTTACATGGATTTTCTATCCTCTTAAAGAAACTGAAAATAAATACATATAGCAATGAAAAATGTCCCGTTACATGAGTGTTTTACACAAAATAATATTCATGTGGTCATTCCCTCACAGGGGTGCCACAACTACACTGCTGTTTTGACAGAGACACAGTGTGTTTATCTAACTTGGCTGAAGCCAAAGTTCTCCAGACAAATTCAGTCTGTTTCTGCCAAGTGTGAACTCACTGGATGAGCGCCAGATACACAGAATCAAAAAGGGATAAATTAGTTTTCTTATGTCATGTTCCCGTCACAAACTGGCTCAAGGAGAGGGGAAGCAGGAGTCCACAGATGAAATGTTCCTATAAATAAAGTGGAATTTATTCAAACTTTACCAAAACTTCAACACATCAAATACAAGCAGTTCAGCAGGGAGTGGATGTGTGTTGCATGTGCCAGGTGGATGCAGAGAGAGGCCAGGGCCACGTTCAAACCTGAACACGCTGCACAGTGTTTTGTTCCATTTGTTAGGGATGAATGAAATGCTTCCTTGAAAGGATGTGTGCAGTCACCAGTGGGCGTGGAAGCATGTGCGCCCTCATTTGGTGGGTGTGCAAGAAAAGTCATCCTGTCACACAGCAATGCCTACATAAATCACACCACTCTGCTTAAAATAATAATGTTTAGTGAAGCAGGTGAAGCAAAGGGCTGCTTTTAATAGTCTGGGAGACCCAGGTGTGCTGCTTTAGCTGCTGAGCCTCTTATGACAGAACAGCGGAGAGTGGTAAGAAGGGAGGAGGGGGTCTGGCTGTGTTTGTGAACGATAGATGGTGTAACTCTGGGCATTTCTCTATCAAAGAGACGCTATGCTGTAAGGACATTGAGCTGCTAGCGGTTAGCATGAGACCGTACTATCTACCACGAGAGTTTACACACGTGATTATGATAGCTGTGTATGTCCCGCCCTCTGCTAACGCTGCAGCAGCCTGTGAGGTCCTGCACACTGTAACCAGCAGACTCCAAACACAGCACCCTCAGGCCCTTTTCCTGATCTCTGGGGACTTTAAAGATGATGTAACCATTTAATTATGGTTACATAATTAATTATGTAATTAATTATGCAAAATGCAAAACGCTCAGCTGTGTCTCCAATCAAAGCTCTGTAACTTCAGAGGTGATGTTCATATGTTGACTAATGGTTTTCTTTCATTTTTGATGTACTGCAGAATATTTGTATAAAATCCAGGCCAGGAAAATCTCCTTCATGTGTTTCTGTGTTTTGTCTTCAGCTACGTTGACACAAAGGCCTCTGCTGTGACGCTCACACCTTTGATAAAGTCTGGAGAGTGTCAGCTTCCTGTTTATAGATACAAAAATATGTAATGTTGTGAACTCTGGCCGCAGCGGCGCAAGAAAAAGGAGAATTACGGGAAGCACTCACAACAGGTAAAATCAAAATAACAAAGTAAAGTAGGATAAAATAAAAACCAACAAAAGAACAACACAATATACTTCCCCGTACTGTTACTGCTAACCTCTGTTAACCTAGTAACTCTTACCTTCTAACTGACAGCTGGTCAATGAACGAGCTCCATAAACGCTCCATATTCACCTTTACATGGAATATAAAGGGAAAAGAAGAAACACAGTGCTGTGTCAGCGTTAGACATATAGATATATCCTTGCTTTTAATACATTTGAAGGTGGGTGGGAGAGGTGCTTCTCCGCGTAGTCTACGGTCTCTTTGGGATCGGTAAAGCTTTTCCTCACATCACCATGGGTCACTAACAGCTTTGCAGGGTATAGCAGTCTGTACCTGACGCCGGTCATCCCACGTAGTCTTCCTCTCATATTTGCAAATGCGGCTCTGCGTTTCCAACAGAGGGAGGGAAATCTGGGAGGATGTTTATTTTAAAAACCCTTATACATCAGGTTCTTGTTCTCTGCAGCTTTCAGCAGAATTTCCTCACCAATGTGGTACACTCAAAAAAATGAATGAGGTGGATTGTTCAGTGTATATTAATTATTTATTTTCATTTTACTTAAAATATATGTTTTTGTTAAGTTAACATATGTTTTTCTAATCAAGTCTATGTAATTGTGTCTATTATTCAACGTACATAATACTAATGTGTTACTTGATGGCATAACATTTAAGTCAAGTCAATTAGGATCGATATACCTTGTATATCCACAAGGTGGCAGTAATGCAAAAACAGTTGTAATGAACCGCGAAGAACAAGAAGGTTTCACGGCTTGGGCCTGCTCATGCGCAAGACTTCAAATTTAACTTAAAAACGTTGTTTTGGCGCCAAGCTGCTGTTTCTTTGAGAGGTAAGACCATTTTTTTCTTTGACTATGTTGTGTAGTATCTATATGTCGAGCATGGTTAAATTTTGCATTTGTCTTACAAGACATGTTATATCGTTTGCGTGCGCTTGTTCTACATTAGTTTTACTGGGTCCTGGACATGTTTTTTTGTTTTATTAAGGGATTAGCTACAGGGGTTCATGGGGTTATTTTTTCAAGGGGTTATTTTTTCATTTGCTTTCTTGGGATTCCTTTACTGTCCAAGAGTCGTAAATATCGAATAGGATAGCAAGGATAGCATAAAGTGACATTTAAAATCCAAAAAGTCAAGGGCGAAAGCCACTGTGACACCATTGTTATGCTCTATCAGTAATCTGTATTATGTAAAAATGGTCTGTAAATACAGCATGTTTCCTAGCGGAGTTATACATATCAACATAGTTATAAATTACAGTTTGTTAAATCACACACTTAAGTTTTTAAATAAAATTATTCACGACATATGAGTGGACAGACCTGGTGATAATTGCTTCTATAGAAAGTTAGCACATGGCAGTGTCAATCTCTTGCTTTTCTTCTGAGTAGTATTTTATTTAGTTGTAATTCAAACAATAATTTGCTTCTTGAAATTAAGTAATGAATTTCTTGTTTTACTTTATAAATCTCAGATCCTGCCTTTACCTGCTCCCTCCTATACTGATGTGGTGTATGTGGTACTGCTGAGCTTGTATGTGGTATGTGAACTTTTAAAAACAAAACTGTTTTATAAGTTAAGTTTTCTTTAGTGACCCATCCCATGCCCCTGTTATTTCGTCTCCAGATCTGAACCACTGTAAAGGTTGCAGTTCAAGGGCCTGAGGTATGAAATTCTTTTCAGATCAGCTGTGATCAGTATTTTTTGGAACTTGATAAATAACAATAAAAGCTGTAATGGCTCCATTAGCATTTTGTGTAAATGTTTGTGTTAAAATTATAGCTTTAATGAGGTCTTTCTACTTTAGTTTTAGTTATAAACTATGTATATGTGTACATATAGTATGTATATTTACAGTACAGTATGTTGTGTTTGTTGATATGTTTTCAGGTGGAAGCAGAATATGTGAGGGTTACTACTGCTCCACTTGTTCCAAGGCTTTTTACACAACTTGACCAATACACCAGTGACCAGCTCATAAAAGTCTTCAAGAAAAAAGGACATATATAATGTGGTGGAAACCCTGCCCAACAGGTTAACTATTCATGTCCATGTGATGATTAGTTGGTCTTGTGTACATGTCTATCTGTGCAGTGGATATGTCATTCATTTTGCGTATAATGTGAGTTTGTGTCATCCTAAAGTATTTCTGTTCTCTCTTCCTGTATCTCTGCCACTCTCTGCAGAAGGAAACTATTGAAAAGGGGAGGGAGTGTGTCCTCAGGGCACTACCTTTTTACCTGAATGAAGACCCAAGCATCCTCTTCAAAGAATAATTGGTTGGTAATTTTAGTTTAGTTTTTTATCTGTATTAAACCAAATTTTGATACATATTAAGAATAAGGGTAAGTTAGGAATACAGGATGAATGTATATTTTGCGGACTTTTAAAGACGAACAATTGTTTCCATGTTAAAATGTTTACAACTCAAGCTTTTTGCCCAAACACTGGTAAAATAAACGTTGACAGTGGCAAGTGTTAAATGGTTACTGCTGTGCTGTTGCAAAAAACCGAACGCTGACAAGCTGTTTTATTGTTAGACCATAATGTTGGCATGTTTTATTAAAGTTTTATTTGGGATGGTGATATAATTTTCTTTGGTTGCTAATATCAGTGGACTATTTATTATTATTATTGTTATTATTATTACATTAATTTTTTTAATTGTGGCTGTTGAGGTGGACACTTCACTTTGCATTGTTAAAGGAAAGCACTTCATTGGCGTTGTGTTACTGGACTGACCCTAAGCAATCATTGCAAATAGCTACTTTGCTATTCATTTTAGACACTGTACTGGAACTGTTTGTATGTTATTTCTCCAGGCCTATAGGGGGCGCAGGTTTGCACAGTTTGCTATGTTGAGCCAATTAGTCACTAAAAGAAGTGTGATAGGAAGTGTTTGCTCATGAGTGAAGCAAGACATGGTGTGTTTTCCTCCGATCCAAAGCCATCCACTCCGTTAAATCCCTTTGAGTGGCAATATGAGTAAGTTTCTTAATTGTGTTTACCTTTAAGAGAGGGTATATGACATTATTGAAGTGATTTGGAAACTTTTGATGTGTTTTATATGTCCACTTAAGTTCAACCCAAGCTAATGTTTATGTGACATTTCTGTATTCTGTATCATTTCAGTTTCACACTTTTTTGCATTAAATCCTGTCCAAATACAACACGTGCCTGTTCCTTGGAGGAAGTGATGCAAGAGAGAGTTTAGCTGGCTGTGAATCTCAATATAGGACACTGGGTCACATTGGGTACAACAGTACAGACACTAAAAGAAAAAACACTCCAGACCTTACTAGCATCACATGTGCATAACTCAAGTGTCATCTTATCTTTTTTTTTTTTTTTTTGCCTGTCCCGTTTGGCTCTTTTGCCATCAGAATTATTGTCTAAAGGCAAAGAAAGATGCCCAACGGATTTACTTTACCAAATTGAGTGTCATCTTATCAATGTGTTATGTGGTCTTCAATGTTTTTTTTCTTCTATTTCTGGCAGATACAGACATTTAATTTAAAATCTTGATGTTGCATCTGTCTACATACTGTTAATTACTAACCCTAATGAGCTGTTGTGTTTTATTTTGGACTGGGTTTACACAAATGCTCACTGAATGTGTTGGCAATAAAAGAAATTTAAAAAAATAAGTTGGATGTACTTAATTCATTTGTGTGGAACCTGTTGACAAAATAGATTTATGTAAAACTAATTAGTAAAGCACAAGGTGGCTGAAAATATAATATTTGAATTAATATAACTTAAATTTAACATTTTACTGCCACAAATAAGAAATGTGTTGAAGTAACTAATCTAAACTGTCTAACCTGTAAATATATCATTGTTAAGGTTCAAAATATTTGGGGATGGAGACAAGAGAAAAACCACAATAACAACGCTGGTCCGGTCGGGTTGAGTCAAACGATGATTTTTAATGATCACACACGTGGGAGATGGACACTGATGCAGACAGCCTCAGATCTCAAAATGGTGGAGCATTGCTCAAACTCTTATAGCCTCTGGTGCCTCCACCTTATCATAAAAGCCTAAACATTCACATGCTTTCTCTCACACAGCGCCTAAGCTACGACCTTGGCTCCCTGTTTATCTGCTCCTGCTGAGATGGGGCAGAAAACTCCAGCATGTTCTCTTCTAATCAGACAAATAAGGCAATGACTTTCTGCAAACAGTATTTCTTATAACTCAGCAGTATAATGCATCATAAAACAATATCATTCATTCACAATAAATCAGCAGTCTACTTTAATGCAAATCAGTTTAACTAATGCAATAGTTATCAGCTTCTTCTAATTCAGGAGAATAATGCAAACTAAAACTACATAATAATTCACTATCTTTAATTAGGGGTATAACATGGCATAAAATAATATTATAATCTAACAATCATCTATGTTCATACAACATAACTTGATTTAGTTAGTCTTAAATATCTCTTGTTAATCTTAAGTATTTTTTTTAAATTAGATGAACTAAAGATTTTTGCTTTAAACTAACATAATGCAATTTCGTGGAACCTGTTGACAAAATAATTTTAATTAAAGTCAACGTTTCATTTTTTTGAGTGTAGTTCAGGGCTGCACGTCATTTTCATTGTTAATATCTTTGTGAAAAGCACATTGATGTGAAAATCTTCATGAGAGTCAGAGGCCCTACAACACGATTAAAGATTCATTCAAAAGAAAATCACAAGTTATTATCATCTTCAGAACATTTCATTAAACATTAGAGACAGACTGCTGAGTACATCTCATCTCTATCCAAACAACCTACAGTCCACAAACACATCATGAACCAGTGCTCTGGGCTGTGGTCTGTCCCCAGTTACATGGATCAGCTGGTTCCCTGGAGGTGACTGCTGCTGTGGTTTGGAGCGGATGAATAAACCTGAACTGAATCAGGTGTCCAGTTACTTTTGGTCCCTTTAAACCAGGCTGTCACATGTTCAGCATGTGAAACTCCTCCTCCTCTGTGAAAACGGGTGTGGGTCTCAATCAGCCAAGGTCTTGGGTGAACCCATTGTGAGATCTAGCCCCACGCTATCATGTGATTTCCTGTGATCAAATGTCCCAGGATGTGAGTGGGTGTTAAGACGTCCATGTCCATCTTCAAGCAACTTAAAGAAGTCCAGACGCTTTTCTTTCCAAGCTCCTTCAACAACATCATTCATAGAACAACTTCCAGCTTCTTTTGCTCGGCTACAGTTTGGATGGATTTGCATTTAAAGATGCAACAAGACTAAAATGGTTAGGGTCAGGAGGTCAAAGGTCAGAGCTCCTGTGGGTCTGAGAGCGGCCTCACGCTGGAGAAGGATGAAGGAGTCTGACCTGAGCCAGTGTTTGACATGAACACATCAGCACTGCTGTCAGTGAGCCTAACGACAGCCGTTAGCATCATTTCAGTGTTTCAGTCATAAAAACACTTCCTGTCACTGTGGTGGTTACAGTGACATCATGCAGTTTGTGCTTTGACCTCCAGAGGGCGACAAATCAGCACAGACAGAGAGCTCCATTCAAACTTTGCTGCCATCAGGAATAATTCTTCAAATATAATCATCAGTGTTTGAGCAGTTATGATATCAGGGATAATCTAGACATGTGTGACAATACTGAACATGTCACATGACACACCTCAAACATCATGTGAGCCACTCTCAGTCTGCACTTTCATTCATGACTTCAACAGGTTGAAATGAGCTTTGAAGAAACATCAGTTCAGTGCTGAAATATTTAAACGCTGCAGGAAGAACAACAACAAAGTGATGACGGATGTTTGTGCTTCAAACAGGAAAACCAGCAGAAATAAATCACAGCCTGCCAGAGGTTTGGAGTTTCCGAGGTTTATTTGAACGCAGCACAGTGTTACGATGTTCCCGAGTGTCCTCAAACGCCGCATTAGGCTCAAAGTTTAATTTCACTTCCTGAACTTCGTGGAGTGGAGCTTGTTGTTGGTGTGTGAAGAAACTGTAAGTTTGCTTTGTTTCCTCCTTTAACAGTTTGTCTTTAGGAACTTTACTGTTTGTTCAGCTCGTGTTTGATTTCTTCACACAACAAACTGTGTGTGTTTGTATTTCCGGTCTCTCCATTAAAGTCAGTGTGTAATGTTTCCTGGCTAACATCAGCTGTGTGCAGCTTAGTTCAGCACAAATCTGCCGCTCCATAGTTCACGGTAACGGACTCACAGCTGGACCAACGAGGCCGAGTGTGTCCGCCACTCTGAGCTACGTTCGTGTTTGTGTACTTGTAGTTTGTACTTTGAGTTCACTCAGAGCCCACAGAGGACGCAGCGTACGTGATGACGTCACAGCCCTTTACCTCCTTTACTGTCACTGTGATTAATATTTACACACGAGACACCTGCAGAGCTCTGACGCTAAGCTAGCACACAGCATGCTAACACTAAGCTAGCCAAGAACCCAGAGTGACGTAAAGCTGAGTAAACACTGACCCCAGACCAGCACCGTGATAAAGTGAGCTGCTGCTGCTGAACTTGAACAGGTAACAAAGTGATGAGCAGTCAGGCTGCAGGTTTCTACCTGTTCATGTTTCTACAGTAGAATCACTTTGAAGTGTCTTTGTGCTGTTTCATCTTTGATTTGTGTTCATAAACACTCAGAGAAACATCACGTGACCTCATCAGGATCTGTGTTGGTGTGTGGGGCTGTACCTCAGCTTTATGTTGTTACATGCTCATTTGTTCATTTTAACATCAAAGTAATGTTATGAGGAGTAATGAAGTAACGTACTCCATTACTTTTAATTAAAGTGTTCTGTGTAATATGTGTAATAATGACTGTTTTGAGTAATGACCAACACTGATCACAACAAAGAGGAAATGCCTCCAACATGCACAAACATTTGAGCCACAACATGCAGTTAATGTGCACAAATGTCTTTGATATGCTGCTCAGTGATGGTGGTGACTGTCAGAGCAGAGCTACTGAGAATCAATAAGTAATATCAATGATGGGATCAGAATCACTAAATTCTTCTCATCCCTGTCAGTATCATACATGTGCTGTATAATGTGATAAATGTAGAGGTGCTGGCTGTTCTCTCACTCTGCTGTTTAGCTGTAAAGGACGCCTCCCTGCCTTTGTCTCATTCATGACCTTTAATAGTCTCTTCTAACATGCAGAGATCTGTATGATCTGTTTCATAGAGTCTAACCAGCCTGTACAGGTAACAACAACAGTCACTGCATCACTGACACACAAACGTCATCTCTGTCAATAACAACATTCATACATGGAATAAAAACACATCAGTGGATCATTGCTGGAGCTGATGTTTGTGCTCCTGGTGCAAAGGCTCTCAGTTTCCTCCTTGAAATAACATCAGTGGTGGGTCAGCGACATGCTTTCTTTCCCTCTCAGGTTTAAATATCTGGGACTCTCCACCGTTTGGTTGTAGAGCTGAAGAAGCTTCTCAGATGAAACGTCTTCCAGAAACTTAAAGACGTCTCTTTTCTCTCCAAGCTCCTTAGATCACATGACCTGGATGACTGAACCTACAGACATATTGACCTGGTTTCATGGTCACATGACAGGTCAGAGGTCAGCGACTGTAACTCAGTTCCTCCTGTTAATGTGAACTCACTGAGTGTTTGTGGTTTACCTCTCAGACTGACTGAAGATGATGATGGAGGAAGAGGAGGACAGAGCAGAGTCTGCAGGGTCCAGCTGTCCGTCTGTGAGGAGTGACCGGTCCAAAGATCACCCTCCAGCCTTCAGTGGTGAACCTGGAGCAACGAGGTCAGAGAGCTGTGATGACTCCTTTACATGTTTGTGTTTCCTGGATAAATATGACCTGAAACATCCTCAGATTGTTACAAAGATTCATTAAAAAGAAAACAATGAAAGAGAAAAGATCCAAATGTTCGACTTGGTCATTTGCTGTTTGAGGACAGTGATGCTCATATCTGTGGGGAAAGTGTGACCTGAGTGGGTTCATGTTTGTCTTTAAAGAACAGAGCTGCTCTGATTCTCTTTGTGTCTGATCTGTTAAACAGTCTGAGAGGTCACACAGAGACCCAGCAGCTAAAGCCTGGATCATACTGGCTGCTGTTACTCCATCAGGACAACACTGAACCACAGTGGTGTGGATGTAGTGGATAAATCCCACCATACTGATGCTCAGAGTTAACCACAGGGAACAAAACCAGATGTTACCTTCAGATTGTGACCTTTGGAGTGGACGATGCAGATTTCAATAGAGAATAAATGTTGTTGTTTTTCAGCTGTGAAGAAAGAATCTAATTTTCTGAACTTAAGAATTTATGATGCTGGAAACAACATGGAGACTATAACACAACATTTCCACTGTGTTCATAGAATGAATGTAAAACTGTCAGACATTCATTAAATATGCAAAATGTCCACAGAAGCATCAGAGGGTCAGACGTGAAGCACTCAGTGATTTTGATCAAATGACTCATCAGTTATTGATCTGTACTACACTGATCTACCACGTTAGTAAAGCTGGTGTTCTGGTGGTGGAGGGAGACTCGGATCATGTTCTGGTTTTGGAGCAGTGATCTGCTGATGGTTCAGTTTGATGAGCTTCTTCAAAATCATCCCTGACATCACCACTGAAAGGACGTCCATGAAAACAGACTGAAAATTACTGATATGTTCACAATCTGAGAGTTTAAAACTTGACAGACTTGATTCAGATGAAGTTATTTGAGCAGAAACTCCTGGATCTTTATCCTGTGTTGATCTAATCCTTCATGGTTCCTCCACAGAGTGGACCAGCAGAGCTCAGAGGTTCCCAGTGGTCAGTCTGCCCAGCAGCATCAAACACAGCTGGACTCCATATTTATGGTCTGTACATGTACAACAACTACTGTTACATCTGTTCTGTTCACAGTCATCTCCATGCTGCTCTTTGTAGACCAGTGGATCGTCAGTGTGTCCAACATGGATCTGATGTTTGGCTCCATGATTTCACTCTGATTGGCTCATTCATAAATATTCTGTTCCAGCTGCTGGAGGACAACATCATCACTTTTGTGAAGAACGAGCTGAAGAAGATCCAGAAGGTTCTGAGTCCAGATTACCCAGAATGCTTAGAGAGTCAGAGGAGCAGCAGCAGAGAGGCGTTTGTGAAGATCACAGTGGACTTCCTGAGGAGAATGAAGCAGGAGGAGCTGGCTGACCGTCTGCAGAGACGTAAGAGGATTTATCTAAAGATTTAAGCTGCTGGATAAATGAGACATTTTCCAGAGATGGAAGATGGAGCAACATGTTTTAAAGATTAGTTCTTTTTGGAATTGAGTGTTTATTTTTCTTCTCATTCAGAACTTCAAGCTGCAGTTTGTCATCGTAACCTTAAATCCACCCTGAAGAAGAAGTTCCAGTGTGTGTTTGAGGGCATCGCTAAAGCAGGAAACCCAACCCTCCTGAATCAGATCTACACAGAGCTCTACATCACAGAGGGAGGGACTGCAGAGGTCAATGATGAACATGAGGTCAGACAGATTGAAACAGCATCCAGGAAACCAGACAGACCAGAAACAACCATCAGACAAGAAGACATCTTTAAAGCCTCACCTGGAAGAGACGAACCAATCAGAACAGTGCTGACAAAGGGAGTGGCTGGCATTGGGAAAACAGTCTTAACACAGAAATACAGCCTGGACTGGGCTGAAGACAAAGCCAACCAGGACATCCAGTTCATATTTCCATTCACTTTCAGAGAGCTGAATGTGCTGAAAGAGGAAAAGTTCAGCTTGGTGGGACTTGTTCATCACTTCTTTACTGAAACCAAAGAAGCAGGAATCTGCAGCTTTGAAGACTTCCAGGTTGTGTTCATCTTTGATGGTCTGGATGAGTGTCGACTTCCTCTGGACTTCCACAAAACTACAATCCTAACTGACCCTAGAAAGTCCACCTCAGTGGATGTGCTGCTGATAAACCTCATCAGGGGGAAACTGCTTCCCTCTGCTCGCCTCTGGATAACCACACGACCTGCAGCAGCCAATCAGATCCCTCCTGACTGTGTTGGCATGGTGACAGAGGTCAGAGGGTTCACTGACCCACAGAAGGAGGAGTACTTCAGGAAGAGATTCAGAGATAAGAAGCAGGCCAGCAGGATCATCTCCCACATCAAGACATCACGAAGCCTCCACATCATGTGCCACATCCCAGTCTTCTGCTGGATCACTGCTACAGTTCTGGAGGATGTGCTGGAAACCAGAGAGGGAGGACAGCTGCCCAAGACCCTGACTGAGATGTACATCCACTTCCTGGTGGTTCAGGCCAAAGTGAAGAAGGTCAAGTATGATGGAGGAGCTGAGACAGATCCACACTGGAGTCCAGAGAGCAGGAAGATGATGGAGTCTCTGGGAAAACTGGCTTTTGATCAGCTGCAGAAAGGAAACCTGATCTTCTATGAATCAGACCTGACAGAGTGTGGCATCGATATCAGAGCAGCCTCAGTGTACTCAGGAGTGTTCACACAGATCTTTAAAGAGGAGAGAGGACTGTACCAGGACAAGGTGTTCTGCTTCATCCATCTGAGTGTTCAGGAGTTTCTGGCTGCTCTTCATGTCCATCTGACCTTCATCAACTCTGGACTCAATCTGCTGGAACAACAACAAACAACCTCTACATGGTCTAAACTATTTAACAAACTAAAACTTCAATCTCTCCACCAGAGTGCTGTGAACAAGGCCTTACAGAGTCCAAATGGACACCTGGACTTGTTCCTCCGCTTCCTCCTGGGTCTTTCACTGCAGACCAATCAGACTCTCCTACGAGGTCTGCTGACACAGACAGGAAGTAGCTCACAGACCAATCAGGAAACAGTCCAGTACATCAAGAAGAAGCTCAGTGAGAATCTGTCTGCAGAGAAAAGCATCAATCTGATCCACTGTCTGAATGAACTGAATGATTGTTCTCTAGTGGAGGAGATCCAACAGTCCCTGAGATCAGGAAGTCTCTCCACAGGTGAACTGTCTCCTGCTCAGTGGTCAGCTCTGGTCTTCATCTTACTGTCATCAGAAGAAGATCTGGATGTGTTTGACCTGAAGAAATACTCTGCTTCAGAGGAGGCTCTTCTGAGGCTGCTGCCAGTGGTCAAAGCCTCCAACAAGGCTCTGTGAGTAAATCTGTGATCATGTTTATTTTTAAAATGTTGATTAAAAGTGGTCATAGATTTCTTCCATGACAGATCCATGTCCTAAAACCATGAGACAGCGTAGTTGTATAGTAACTTGAATGAACTTTTGATACAGCCTTTAAACATAAAATTTATGAACAGAATCGGTGACTAAGGGCAGCCCTGGTGGAGCCCATCACCCACCGGACTTATTACTATCCAACGTATTGCCGGCTATGCCAACCAAGCTCTTGCAATGGTTGTAAAAGGATCGAATGGCCATAAAATGTTTCTCAGTTTTATTATTTTCAGTCACATCTGTTTTTGATTATTAACTGAATATTTTAAAATTCAGGCTTTTTATGTTATACAAAACATCATATTTTCTTATGATGTCTTGTATTGATTCTGAAGGAATAGTTTTCATCAGTATCGCAGATACCAGCCTGAATTTTACTTTGTATTGGATCAGAAAGGAAATCAGTGGCATCACACATCACTTACAGCAACTTCAGTACCTCTTCATTTTAATAAACTGGGGGGAGGTGCACCAAGATTCAGTATGAGATAAAGAATTATTTTTAACTGTAAGGTTGGAGAAATCTGTTGTTGGAAATTGGAAGAACAGGTCATCTTAAAAATCACTGCATTGTAGTTTTATTCAGGCCCCTTCAATCTGTGATCGCTGTTGCTTTGCATTGTAAATGCTACTATTACAAAAGTCACAAATATTAGTGTATGTGTGTGTTGTTGGGTAATAAACCAAAAGAACAGAATCTACCAGCACCTCACTGATTTCTGCTTAAAAACAATAAAAAAAGCAATAAAGCTCTGATTTGTTTGGTTGATCTTGTCTCCCTTCCACCTTGATTTCAGACTGAGTGGCTGTAACCTGTCAGACAGAAGCTGTGAAGCTCTGTCCTCAGTCCTGAGCTCCCAGTCCTCCCATCTGACAGAGCTGGACCTGGGTAACAACAACCTGCAGGATTCAGGAGTGAAGCTTCTGTCTGCTGGGATGAAGAGTCAATACTGCAAACTGGAAACACTGAGGTCAGATCAAGCGATATCGATTTTTTTTCATCAATTAACATCATTTAATCAATTTCATTTGGAAAAAATTAACAGTGTTTATGTTTTGTTTTTTTAATGAATCCATCCAAGTCACAGTAAACTGCCACATTTGTCTTTTGTAACATGAGGCAATAAGGATTCCAGCATGTCCTGAAACAGTGTTGAAATATTGTAAATGTAGTAGCTCCTCATGGCACCATGAATATACTTTAACACAAGTGTTTCATGTCTTCTTGTCATCCTTTCTTCAGACTGAGTGGCTGTAACCTGTCAGACAGAAGCTGTGAAGCTCTGTCCTCAGTCCTGAGCTCCCAGTCCTCCCGTCTGACAGAGCTGGATCTGGGTAACAACAACCTGCAGGATTCAGGACTGAAGCTTCTATTTTCTGCAGTGGAGAGTCCAAAGTGTACAATTCTCAGGTCAGGATTCAGTCTTTTCTGATGATGATTTAAAACCTGAGTCAGGTCGATAAATGGCTTACTCATTTACAACAGACATGATTTGTCAAATCACCTTATATCTAACCCAAAGGTCCTGTGTTTTACTACTTTGATTTTTTAGTAAAACACAGGACCTCTTAATATTTATCTAAGAGACCATATATAATTTTTTTCCCTGGATCATGTGTGTACCCTCCTGGTTGGAGCTCCAGCAGCCTGTATCAGTGAATGGGACTTTAAATGAAATTGCTGCCCCTGTCAGGAAGAGGTCTGAGTGACACACAAAACAGAAAATATGAGCACTGCATGTGTCTGAGGCTACTCAGATACAGACCTGAATGAGACACTAACTTTGTCTCTGAGAGATAACTTTTATTATTAAATACACTTCATTTCTCATCTGTGTAGAGAATGTAGAGTTTGACATGCTAATATTACAAAATGAAAAATCACACTGAGTCACAAAGAAATTGTTTTGGAGTATTTATGGTTCAGCTGATGAAATTGTTCAAACAAACCAGTAATTTACACCGAAACAGCACAAGTGAAACTTTTTCGAGGGACTTACACTAAGCTTGTCCTGGTACACCTGTAGAGCCCAGCTTCTATGGACCATGAGCTTAAGTTCTGTGCTGCTCTGATTTATTGCCTGTGCTGTCTTTCAGTTCAGCTTTGTCGAGCCTCTGGTAGGATTTCTTTTACATGACCTGTGTAAAAACAAAACAGGAAACACATTAAGCTGAAGTAAGATGCACAATTTGAAAAATGGGGCACAAAAAATGTTGCTGCTTTCTGGAAAGTGCGTCTAAGAAGACCCAATGGAGAAAGTGAAGAGAAAAATCAAAGATTAAGAAGAAGAAAATGGCAGAGGCAGTTTCTCTTGGACTGCCTGCAGATGGGGTGAGACTCTAGAAACAGGGATGATTGGAGAAAATGCAAAGAGGCCATAGGATAAACCAGGAGATGAATACTCTGGTGTTCTGGGGATAGTGGGAGTGAGAGGGAGAGATGCCAGTAAATGATTTCAAGGATAAATTTGAGAGAATCAGAGCTAAGAAACCAAAGCAAGTGGGGAACTACAAACATATGGACAGACTCATAATTAGGCCAAAGACACATTAAAGCAATTATTACAGGTTTAGAAACAGGGATGGATATGAAGGAGCTTAGCATGAATTTGCATTGAGGAAAGAATAGCAACGAGCATCAGAGGAAACAGTTAGGAAAACTAAAAGGATGTACTGGCAGGAATACTGCAGTACTTTAGGAAGAACTACCGTATTTCCCAGACTACAGAGCGCACCTGAATATTAGCCGCACAAGCTAAAATCAGGGGAAAATCCTGTTTTGTACATACATTTGCCGCACCTGACTAAAAGCCGCAGGTGTTTCAATGTTGACTTATCATATGTAAGAGAATATGCACAAAGCGAATTGTCAGGAAAGAGATGGCTGTTTGGAGACACACCCCTTTTATTAATATTTTGAAAAACAAGTTATGGGTACATATTTGCATAACTTTTTAGGTATATGTACAAGTAGCGGTAATTACAAGTACAAAACATGTACTGTGCTTCATAAATGAGTAACAAATGTAGTACATAACAATAACCTACAGCACACCAGAACAATTGATTCGGACTACCTTTTAGGCTCAGGTGCAGTGACACGGCTTTAACAAGAAGAAAAGTCAGTCATTCACCATCTTCCTGCGCACTAATACCACCAAAGTCCTCTCCTCCAGTGTCGGAAACAAACAGGCTCAGGGTGGCTTCGTCATCCACTCTCAGCTTCTTTCCTTCGTTGTCACTTTCAAAACCAAAGAAATCCTCGTTGTCAGTGTCAGAGTCGAACACCCTTAGAAGGGCCGTGGCGGTGTCCTCCTCTCCATCATGCAGCATTCAGCCCTTCGAAATCTGTTGGTGATCGTGGATGTTTTCACACTTTTCCACGCTGTCAGAATCCAATGGTGGAGTTGGGCATAACTTGCTTTTTGCAAGTTTATCGCCGCTCATCATCCAGGCCTCCAGCTGAACGGGTAGCGCTACTTTGAAGTTTGTTTTTCGCGCTACCTCGTACTGCACTACGTTGCCTGACGGATGGACATGTGACCAACATACCACTCTTGAACCCCGATCCTTCCGCCAGGCAACGTAGTGCCGTACAACAGCGGAACAAACAAAACAAATCCGCTCATGGACAATCCATAGAAAAGCCGCACCTGACTAAAAGCCGCAGGGCTCAAAGCTTGTGCAAAAAGTAGCGGCTTATAGCCCGACAATTACGGTACACCAGTTCAGAATGTGTGGAGTACAGTTAAGAACATGAATGCAGACAGGAAATAACAGCAGCTGTTGTAAAGTAAATTCAAACTCCTTCATTAAATGCAGCTGGTTGAGTTGAAAACAATGGAGAATGATTGTGTTACGTTGTTTATTCTCTATAGAAATGGAGCAGGAGTGCATGCAGAGCTGGACGTGGGCTGTATATACATGCGTGTATCTGTTTTGTCTGTGAGCAGAGAAAACAAAGCGCTGGAAATGTCATATTGAAATGTTAAATCAGGAAAATCCTGGAGAAGAGGATAGTTCTAATGTTCAGTTTGTAATGTTGAATTCAACACAGCTCTTAAATGCATAAAAATGACTTCACCTGACGTCAGACTGAGCAATCGGATTAGCTACTGATATTGATTTAACCCTTTAAGACCTACCATAGAACCAAGTCCGCCAGAGCTTATATTATATTTTTACATGCTGTAGAGCCATTTTTGGGAGCATTTCAAGTTGCTATACATCAATACAACCATTACAGCCTAAATTTTAATAATATGTATGTATTAAGTGCATAGTAATTACATAAATTGCAAAAAAGTGCAATAAACTACAAAAAAATTGAAAATCGTTTTTGTTTTTTTAACATATATTTCTAGTTAGAGAAATTTAAGAGGCTTATCCCTCAAAACTGTAAATACAAAAAAGTTGCACAAAATAGTTTCCCACCTCAGGAAATTTATTTTGAGTGCCTTCATAGTTTTATTTTTGAAATACACCAATTTTTATATACTGCAGGAAAAACGAAAATAAATATTATACTGCAAATTTGCAAAATAACAGCATATGCATCAAAATAAACTATTTCCAGCAGAGCAATATGAGTCCTAAGCATATGTGGAAGGAAACTGTAACCTAGGACAAGCTGATGGCATAAGATGTAAATACAACTCCTCAGGTTTCATATGCAAAAAAAATTATTGCGCTAGCTCACGTGATTACAGTGCTACCGGGATTTAAAAATAGTTGCGCAAAACGGAGTGTGCCCACTCTGACCAGTTTTAAAGGGTTAAAGCAAGAAAATATGGTATTAGCATTAGATGCCAATTCCTATTAACCTTAAATTAGCATTACCTGCTAATGGCAGTCTACTTAGCATTAACTCCTCACTAATGTAATGCTAATTCACATCAAATTATCTTTAGCTTTAGCATTAGCTGCTAGCTTCAGCCTACCTAGCACTAGCTGCTCACATTGTTAAAAGGGAAGAGAAAACGATATTAGCATTAGCTTGTAATAATTATTCACCCCTAATTAGAATTAGCCACTAATGGCAGCATACTTAGCATTAACTCCTCACATCGTTATAATGCAAATGATGCTAACTTGCATTAAATTAGACTGCTGTTATTAGCTAATGCTATTTAGCAGTAGCTGCTCACATTGCTATAAAGCAAAGGAAAATGATATGAGCATTAGGTTCTAATGCGTATTTGCCTTAAATTAGACGTAGGTGGGCAGCACGGTGGCACGATGGTTAGCACTGTTGCCGCACAGCAAGAAGGTCCTGAGTTCAATTCCACCATCAGGCCGGGGTCTTTCTGTGTGGAGTTTGCATGTTCTCCCCGTGTTTGCGTGGGTTCCCTCCGGGTACTCTGGCTTCCTCCCACCGTCCAAAGACATGCAGCTTGTGGGGATAGGTTAATTGGATAATCCAAATTGCCACTAGGTGTGAATGTGCGAGTGAATGTGAGTGTGAATGGTTGTCTGTCCCTGTGTGTTAGCCCTGCGACAGACTGGCGACCTGTCCAGGGTGTACCCCGCCTTTCGCCCTATGACAGCTGGGATAGGCTCCAGCGCCCCCCGCGACCCTGAAAAGGATAAGCGGAAGCGAATGGATGGATGGATGGATAGACGTAGGTGCTAATGGCGGCCTACTTAGCATTAGCAGCTCAGATGTTGTAATGCTAGGGAAAAGAGTGTTAGCATTAGCCGTTCACAATGTTATAAAGTTAAGGGAAATAGTGTTAGCATTAGCTACTCACATTGTTAAAAAGTGTTAGCATTAGTGCATAATGCTAATTCACATCAAATTAGCATTAGTTAATAACGGCAGCCTATTTAGCATTAGCAGATAATGTTGACCTTGGCCCACTGGAAAAGTTAAGAACTAAAGATTTAGGAGTGTTTCTCGATAGCTCTTTCTCGTTTGAGAAACAAATGAATTCTGTTATTAAAACCAGCTGTAAGGTTTATATTGTTGATTGTCATTTATGCTTAGAAATATTTACTCATATATGCTTAGAGTTGTATAATTGATTGCATGATGATAGAGGTTCAATCCTGAGTAGTCTGTAAAGACTCTGTGTGCCTTCCAGAGTGCTCTGGCATGCACACACCACTTGGGGCCATGAGAGAGGTCGTACCCTCTCTTACTGATTTATGGTGTAGGACAGGGGTCTCAAACTCAATTTAGCTGGGGGCTGCTGCAGGCAGAGTCTGGGTGAGGCTGGGCCGCATTAGGTTTTCTACAAGAAAGGCATGGTTAAAAAATTCCAATCTTCTCAAATCTCTTTATTTTTATTTTTTAACACAAAATATGAAAAATGAATAAACAAATTAAGAATTAATAAGAAAATAAATCAATCTGTAATACATAAATAAAATAATAATAAGATATTTTTAGTCAGTGAACTTGTGTGTTTTTCTCAGTCTTCTATATCTGCTGTGTTTAGATTGAAATGTCTGTATTAACAGTTCTATAACCTTCTTCTGAACATGAATGGAACACTGTAGAAAATGAACTGTTCTTCTGAACATGGCTTCTCTTGCCTACTCCTTGCTGCTAGAGACCTGGCAGCGTTTCCTCTCGCATAGCCGAGCCAGATTTGGCCTGAGGGAGGAAGCAGTTGCGGCCCTCAGTATGTCTTGAAGATGATCATCCGTAAGTCTGGACCTGTACTTGGACTTATTGAAGTTCAAAGTGGAGAAGAGCTTTTGGCACAAGTATGTGCTACCAAAAAGGCACATGGTCCACTTGAACATTCGGGAAAGCCGAGGGAAACTAGGGCTCAAGTCTCTCAAAAATTGTCCAAGCTTGTCTGCTTTTCCACTCACCTCCCTGAACTTTGCTTTGAGTTCAGAGTTGCACTGCAGCTCAATGAGCTCCATTTGAAGCACAGAAGGGGCATCTTGCACATCAAAGGAGAAGGGGTCCGCAAAAATGTGAAAAGTGGCTCTGTGTGTCTTGAAGTCAGCAAATCTGTGATCAAATTCCTCCTGTAGCCTCAAAATGACATCAACATACTCGTCAGCACTGAATGGTGTGCCTGCATCCACGAGTGCCTTGCATGCTGGGAAATGGCAAAGGTTTGTCTGAGAGAGCTGAGCTTTCCAGAGCGCCAGTTTTGTGGAGAATGCTCTCACGTTGTCATAGGCAGCACTGACAAGTTGCCCCTGGCCTTGTAACGTCTTGTTCAGTACATTAAGCTCATGTGTCATATCAACAAGAAAAGCTGAGTCCATGAGCCATTTGGGATCAGTTAGCACAGGAACACTAACTCCATCCTTCTCCATGAAGGCTTCACTTCTGCTCTCAACTCAAAAAGTCTCTTTAATACATTTCCCCTGCTGAGCCAACGTACCTCAGTGAAGTCGAGCACATCCCCATATTCTGACTCCATTTCCTCTAAAAAAGCACAGAACCTTCGGTGCTTTAAGCCCCTGGATCTGATTTGGTTGATGCATTTCACAACAATAGACATCACATTGTCAAACTTCAGGCATTTGCTGCAAAGGACCTGCTGATGGATGATGCAGTGCAGAGCAATGGCCTCCTCCACGCCTTCCTCTTCCAGTTTGTTTTGTGCCACCAGTCCATGTTTCCTCCCTGTCATTGATGGCGCTCCATCTGTTGTTATTCCAACAAACCTCTTCCATGGCAAACCAACATTCTCAATGGCATCACACAGCTTGTAAATATCTGCTGAGCGGTGGTCTGGCCATGCATTGGAATTACTGTGAGCAGCTCCTCCATCACTTCAAAACTGTCATCAACACCACGGACATACATTGGGAGCTGGGCAGTGTCGGTGATGTCTGTGGTCTCATCAAGAGCGACTGAGTATACACTGAAACATTTGGCTTTCTCACACAGTTGGTCATAAATGTCACTTGACAGGTCAGAAATGCGATCTGCTGCGGTGTTGGCAGAAAGGCTGATGTTGCTAAACTGACCTTTCTTTCCCGGACAGACTATATTTGCAGCCTGCAATATGCACTTTTAGACAAATGCACCTTCTGTGAATGGCTTCCCTGCTTTAGCAATCATCTCACTAACCACGTGGCTCCGACTGCTGCATTATTCTCTTTGGTTGCTTTCTTGGAGAAATCTTGCTGCCTCAGTAGATCTGTTTTAAGACTGGCAACCCGGTTCGCTCTCTCGTCTCCCTGGTATTTTGCATCCAGCTCAGCATGTCTAGTTGTGTAATGACGTTTCAAATTGTATTCCTTGTGCAGCGCAACTTTCTCTGTGCAAATAAGACAGGTCGGGGTGCCCCTGTGCTCAACAAAGAAATATTGCATTTCCCACTTTTCCTGAAATTGTCGGTGCTCATCACCAACCTTTCTCTTCACCGCAGGCTTTGAAAAAGACATGTTTGGGGCTATGTGACATTTATAATTCTACTTGGTGTCACTGTCGCATTGAAGTTTCAATCAAGCGTTTAGCCGACGGACGGGGAACGTCTCAACGCGTAGAGAACGTCATTTCTGCTTCTTTTTCTTGCAACCGTAGCACGGCGATCGGCAGATAAAAAGCCGGTAGCAGTCTCCTTTGTTTTTACGCTCGATGTTCATGTCTTTCATGACGACACGAACACCGTGGCGTTTGCAGATGGTAGAAAGTGCAGGGATAGCGAGCGCAAAAAAGGCGACTGCTCACGGCGCCGGGCTGTTGTTACAGGAGAAAGAAGCGGAAATGACACCGTGACATATAACAAATAACATCAGCTGTTTCTGATGTTAGTTGTTTTGACTGCTTTTACATTATATTGAAATATATGTAATGTTCATGTTTGCTGCAATGCAAACGCAGTGATGCAAATAAAAACATGGAGCCACAAATTACGGTGCGACCCTATAATTAGTCCGGGTTACCGGGGACTGTTGTTGCCGATGAACAGGTGTCGCTATGTGACTGCAGACTAAATTGGGCTGCATTGAGTTCATGACTTTTCTTTTATCCCGCCGCCTACGCATCACTGTGAGAGTTAATATGAGATCTCTCTCTGTGGAAAAATAACTTTAAATCCCACTGACGTGTGTATAAATCTATATACGTATAATGTCCCGCTGGGCAGCAACTTAAAAAAACAACTTTTTTTGAAGTGTTGTGAACGCAGCGCGCTGGGGCGAATGTCGGCGTTTGCCCAATAGAAAGGAGGAAGCCAGCCAGGCACAGGAAAGAAAGAAACACTCCAGGGCAACGCTGCTGGAACTTTGACTCATTGAGAAATGTTTCCCTGCTTGCATCAAGCCCGGCTGGTGTCCCCTGAGATCCATATCCCACCCTGATTGGTGGGTTAATTCAGCTCCGCCCACAACACTGTAAAGTGTCATACATTATCAAACTAACATTACATTTTCATACTAAGGTGGGGCCAAAAACTATCGTCCTGCGGGCCGCAATTGGCCCGCGAGCCGCGAGTTTGAGACCCCTGGTGTAGGAGGACACCTACTCTGTGTCTGGTTAAGTATAAGAGCCCTTTGTTAGGGGGACCGCTGGACTCTTAGCACCAGCTTTGGGGTCACAGGGTCACATCTGGAACACACACACACAGACACACACACACACACACAGACACACACACACACACACTATGCACAGACTGGTACTCTTTGTTCATACCTGTGTAAGACGTCATAATGAACTTGTGCATATTCATGTAAGCTCAATAAAGAGCAGTGTTACGAGGGAGCAGACGAGAGCGACTGAGGTCAAGTGAAGGAACGGCGCTGTCACAGTTCTCTCCCTCATCAATTGTCTGGTTCCAGCGGTGGGTCTGTGCTAGACGACCCATCACCAGCTTTTTCCACTGGTTACCAGTACGTGGTAGAATCCACTTCCAGATCTGGTTGTCTTTAAATCTGTGAATGGATTGGCTCCATCTTATCTCTCTTTAACAAAAGAATCCAAGTGGAGCCCTCAGGTCTGCAGATAAGCAGCTTCTGACCAGAACTAGACGTAAAAACAGAGGTGAGCTTTATCGATGGCTGCAGCCAAACTCTGGAACAGTCGCCCTTCACATCAGGTCGTCACCAACACTGGACATTTTTAAAAGCCGGTTGGAAACACATTTGTACTCTGTAGCTTTCAATCCTGACCAGTCTTTATAGTCATTACTGTGTATGTTTCCTATTTTCTCTCTACTCTGTGCAGCACTTTGGCTCAAGCTGTTTTTAAATGTGCTGATAAATAAATGTAGATTTCTTTGAATAAAACAGTGGAGCCGAGCTTTGAGCTCAGTGTGTAACAGTGTGTGTGTGAGAGCCATGTAATGTCCATGTGTGCATGCTGACTGTGCTGCTCTGACCCCCCTCCTCCTTTCAGGGTGGAGCCTGCTGGAGTCCGATGGTTGAGACCAGGTCTGAGGAAGTGTAAGTGTGTTTTTAATGGGATTCATGAAAACAAAGCAGCACACATTCAACCATCTTCATCATGTCAGGAGTCATCATCAAAGTGTCAATCAATGAACAGATGATGGATCAATAACTGCAGCTGGATTGTGTTTGTTCTCTCCATCAGATTCCTGTCAACTCACAATCGACACAAACACAGTGAACACAAAGCTCCAACTGTCTGACAACAACAGGAAGGTGACATGTGTGAAGGAGGTTCAGTCATATCCTGATCATCCAGACAGATTTGATGTTTGTGAACAGCTGCTGTGTAGAAATGGTCTGACTGGTCGCTGTTACTGGGAGGTCGAGTGGAGAGGAGAGGTTGAGATATCAGTGAGTTACAGAAGCATCAGAAGGAAAGGAGGCAGTAAAGACTGTTTGTTTGGATTCAATGATCAGTCCTGGAGTCTGATCTGCTCTGATGATGGTCCTCGTTATGTCTGGCACAATAAGAGACAAACATCCATCTCCTCCTCCTCCTCCTCTGTCTCTAACAGAGCAGCAGTGTATGTGGACTGTCCTGCTGGCACTCTGTCCTTCTACAGAGTCTCCTCTGACACTCTGATCCACCTCCACACCTTCAACACCACATTCACTCAAACTCTTTATCCTGGGTTTAGGTTTTATGTCTGGTCTCCTGGTGGCTCAGTGTCCCTGTGCTGAGTGGAGTGTAAAGAGTGTCTCCTGTTACAGAAACACTCTGACTGTTGAACAGATAGTTCAGTCTGTACATGTCTGTCTCTTTCACTCACAAACACGTTTTCAGATTCATGGATTCAATCAGTTGATGTTTGAAACTCTTCTAAATGATTCCTTGTAAACTTCTTCCTCTTCAGTCACAAACAAACAGGAAGTGATGTCACATGTGTTCCTGTCCACACAGCAGAATGAGTCTATTGCTGACAGTGATGTACAAACAGAGTGAGCATTTCTGAGGCCCAAAATAAACTGAGTAGTTCACTGAATGAACAATGGACTGTGAGCTCAGTTCCTTCATCATTAGTATGGATTATATATGTATATGTATTATATTAGTATCATATATATCAGGTGCTGCTGCTTTCAGTCATTGTGCAAATGTGCTGTTTGTAAGCTTGTAAAGCTGCAGTCAGCTGAGACTGAAGAAGTCACCTGATCAGTGAGCAAACGTTTCTGAAAACGTCCAGATGAACAGAATCAACCTTTTGGGATCAGCCAGCAATGCAGCATCATTGTTGTTCAGCTTCAGAGGTTTGCAGGAATGAACTGATGACCAGAAACAGCTGCAAAGTCCAAGAAAATACCAGCTGGAGTTCAGCTGCATTTGAAGAAGTCAAAGAAAAGTAAGGATGGCAAAGGGCGACGTTTTCTTCCAAAGAGCTGCAAACATGGTCGACGCCTCATTAGAAGAATCATCTGGACATTTGTGAGGAACTCTAACCAAGAAAGCAACGTCACACAGATCCAACAGACAGTTTCCATGACTGCAAGTGTTGAGTGGAAAAATGCTACATTGCATTATTGCATCCTCTCACCACAGGAGGCGCTGTTGGCACCACTGATTGCTGATCAGCTGTTCTCTGATGATCTGATTGATACTGTGAATAACGGGACTCACTGAACTCTGTGACACAGTGAAGATTACAGAGTTGAACTTCACCCTTTAAGACTGACCACAGAACCAAGTCCGCCAGAGCTTTTGTTATATTTTTACATGCTGTGGAGCCATTTGTGGGAGCATTTCAAGTTGCTATACATCAATACAACTGTTATAGCCCTAATTTTAATAATATGTATGCATTAAGTCCATAGTAACTACATAAACTGCAAAAAAAACCTCTGCTCATCCATCTCTGTGAGTATCAGGATACATTTGGTTCATAATACACAGAAAAATCAGAGTTATTACCTGTAATAAATGTGAAAGATTCCTGCAGTGATAACCAGGCAGGACTGAAACACATCCAAGCTGTCACCACGGTAACAGCACCGTCCATCCACAGGTGAGGGGAGGAGCAAAAAGAGGGACTTTGACCATTTTATACTAAAAACACTCAACTAATGTTTCTAATATGAAACAAATAAGCCCACATTAATGTGAGCGTTTATTAAATAATAATAATGATGATTTCCTCCTGATCTCATTTCCACAGCAGAGAAAACTGTGGTGTATATTGAGGTGGAGGGTGTGGTCTGTGGCTCAGGTGTAGAGTGAGGGTGGGGTGCACCACAGCAGCATGCTGGGACTGCTGAGGGTGGAGGAGGGAGTGATGATGACATCAGAGCTGCAGCACAGAGACCAGTGAACACACAGTCTGTTCATCTTTGCATAGATACAATATACAGCACAATATTGAATGACAGACACGCTGTGGGAGCTTCCACAGATACACTGACGTCAGCATCCAGAGTCCTCCTGCTGCTCCCCCCTCAGAGCCCCGTGATCAGCACCAACACATTCAGTTAGATGACAGAGTCCAGCTGCAGCTAGAATCAGCTCCCCTCTGTGAACAACAGCACAGCGTCAGTGTTTCACACTCAGTGAAAGGAGGAAACAGCAGAAGAACACCATGTGTGCTACGTTTCCCAGGACACACTACAAACTGCACAAATACAGAGCAGCACGTGGAAGGACCTGGAGCTGCATTTACAGAGCTGCAGACAGCGTGATGTCCTGTATGGACAGGTGGAAGGAACCAAGTCCTCAGCTGGAACACTCGTGTTTGTCCACAGACAGGAAACACAGCAGGAAACTTCCTGACAGAAGTGCAGCTCATGGATAACACACTTCCTGTCAGTCAGAATGAGGCTGCAGCCAAACACAGAAAGGTGTTTTTGTCCAGATGAGCCCAGAGAAGAAACACGAGTGTTCACAGACATCAGAAGCTCAGAGAGGTGAAACATGAGGTTGGAGTCCTCGTCAGCATCCAGAAGAGCTGCTGTGAAACCCTGAGTACTCATGACAGACTCTGATGGCACAAACACATCATGATTCAAACAGAAAGACAAACATGGAGCTCCTGATCCTCCTGCATGAGAACAAGCTGACATGAGCGCTGTGTCTGAGAGTGTCTCCCTGTCACAGTGACAATAACACAGCTGCTGCTCACAGTCATTAAACTGACCTGAGGTCAGCTGTGCTCCTTACATATGAACCATGTGACCTCACATCAGTGCTGTGGATGACTGTAGTCATAGAAGAGTAGAGCTGTAGCAGGTGGTGTGAGGAGGAGGTGGTGTATTCTAGTTAACGCAGTACTGAAACACTCCAGCAGAGGGCGCTGTTAAGTCCTTATTGTAACACAGTTACTGTGTGCAGTTAGACTTCATACATAATCTGCACTTATTTCCATCAGACATGCTGTCAGTAAATGATTGGTTTCTATTGATTCTACTTCCTGTTGACTCGTTTGATGACAGTGAAACAATCACAGCTGATTGTGTGATGATGTAAACTGTCACTGTTACATTCAGTGTGTGTGACATAATGTTAGTGCAGGCTGATAACAGCCTGGTTCTGTTAGAAACACATGAACGTGTCCATAGATCAGTGTGTGTTTAACATGAGAGCTTCAGCCCTGCTGATGTGTTAAATAAAGACATGCAGGAAAACTGATGAGACTCTGAAATAACTCTTTATATTTATAATGTAACTCTGCATCAAAAGAACAACAAAGGATCCCAGACAGGTTTCTGTGAACAAAGACCATTCTGATGTTTCTGTGTTTCTAACACTTTGACATTATTAGTAAACAGACTGCAGTGAGCAGCATTTATAAAGAGCTTCTATATAAAGATATGACAGCTGTTTGACAAGTTTATCACTCTGTGTTTGGACCTGATCAGTCCAGCTGTTTACTTGAAACATGTTCATTTACCTGTTCTGTTATATTCATGTTCTTGTCTCTGTTGAAAACACATTTTAATGTCCCTCAGATTTTTCTCCCAGATGAATAAATCTAAAAATGACACAAACTGACTGCAGCTACTTTTTGTCCTTTCTGTCAAAAACCTTCATGTGACTCATGAGAGACACGTTTCAGCTGTTTGTGACAGATCAGAGGCCAACAAGTCATTTATAACACTTTCCATCATTGTTTAAAGTTCTCAGTGTTTCTGTGTTGCTGCGTATAGGATCTCCCAGCATCATCACTGTGCTGTCCAATCATTGTGTGCGAGGTTACCCTTATAGTGCGATGTGTGTTTGCACAAAGAGAAGCATGTGTGTCAAATATAAATAAGCACAGAACAGAAACAGCTGCTCGTTTCTTCTGTTTAGAGTCAAGTTAGTGTTTTGTGTCTTTGTTTGAGGCCTGATGTCGAGCAGAGGTGTGTGTAACTGCACTGGTCTGTTATATGTGTGAAGTGTGTGCTTCTCTTCAGCATCATCTTTGTCACTGCTGATTCCTTTGTGTCATCATGTGTTGAGAAGAGAGAACAGTTATAACGGAGGAGCAAAAGGAAGCCCTGAAATCTGCATCCAACAAGGAAGTGTTGGCTCACCAGTGATCCCAGCAGAGCCACTGGTTTGGCTCCAGTTGTTCTAGATTCAATGATGTTGTTGCTACAGATACATGTCAGCATCTTTATTGAATTTAATATGAAGCAGAAATGGTGTCATTAGGAGAAGAAGAGGAGAACAAGTCCGGCGAGGAGGCAGCAGCTCTTAAAGATGAAACAGCAGCTCAGCCCTGAGCTCAGAGAGCTGCACATGAAAAAGCTCCTCAAGCAGATCCTGTCAGAGGTTTGTCATCAACAGGAGGAACTGTTCACATCATAGGATGAAGATGCTGTCAGCTGGATGAAGAAGGTTATTTAATGCAAACGTTCACACTGAAGTCAAATTGTTGTCGTGTTGAACAGATTCATGTACTGATCGTCTCCAGAATGTTAGAAGAGCTTCAATGAATCATTAGAAACAACTTACAGCTGCACAGCTGTGTCAAACACATCTGTGTGTCATTGTGGGATTGTTGTGTTTCTACATGTGACACACGTCTAGAACATGCACACAATCTGAACACAAACAGGGACTCATGTGTTCCCACAGCCAGATGCTGAGAGCCATTTCCTTGTAGTCCTGTGTCTACATACATGAACCATTAGATGTTATTGGAATGATTGTCAGCTCTGATAGTTTCATGTGTGTTTAGCTGGACGCTGTTTGATCCTCGACATGTTTAAAGGTGTCCAGTCCTGAGACACTGGGGCTGGAAACAGCTGTGATGTCATTGGACTGTCACACAGACAGAAGTGCATGAAGTGAGCAGCCGAGGAGCCGCTGATGTTTTGGATTCAACAGCATTTGAAAGGTCGACACAGACACATTTGCACACAGAAAGCTGAATCTGTCATATGCCACAGTGAACTCACTGTTCAGTGTTTTTCAGGAAGCTTCTTAACTGCCTCTGCTGCCAAACAAGCAGCTGATGTCCTTGAGAAGAAGCTGAAGAAGTCTTCAACAACAAATACAGGAAGTGGACTTTCAAATACTAGATTCACTTTAGACTCACAGAGAAATGACTCAGCCAGCTGTGTTTGATTGACTCCTTTGACTCTATGAAAGGTCAGTGTGTGTCTGCACACAGACTGTTGTGTTGGACTGTTATTCAGTTGTCTGCTGAATGGTTTCAAATGTCTGCATCTCAGCTGTGATGAGGCTGGGGGTCATGGGAGGCCACCGTAGCAGCCTCTTCAACATCATGACATCATCATAAATGCTGCTGGACTGTCTGATGGGCTGACGGTGAAAAAGCCGTCGGGAAGGAAACAGAAGACATTTCAGAGGCTGCAGCAGATTTCTTTGATTCGGGGCCTTTTTCAGCTTTATTGGACAGAGCAGTGAAGATAAGTGACAGCAAAGCAGAGAGAAAGGGGGCGTGGCCCGGGTCAAAGCCAGGCCAGCTGCTCTCCACCTCGTGGTCACCTGCTCATCCTAGTGAGCTCCACCAGCAGCCCTTTCACACACTTTACACTGTCAAACACTGTGTGTGGACCTCAGCTAACAACAGGCTACATTTAAGTCTGGACTACATGCTTTTATATTGTTTTTATTCCATCAGCAGCTCAACATCATGAGCAGCTTTGACATAAAGACATCAAACTCAAGCTGACTTTAAGCTACTTTTAATACAGGGGCTCAAAAACAACAACATCTTTATTATATATCAGGACACAAAGTCATTTCATCTCAAAGGGAAACAGCTTTATTTGGAATAACCAGCACTATCAACTGGTTTGGGATCTCCACCAGTTTCATGTCTTTGCAGCTTCTCCAACAAAGTTCCTGTAAAATCAGCATGTTTGTCTTTATTGGTTTGATAGTGATTGATTATTCAGTCCCAATCTGCTGTCATCTAAAGAACAAAATGATGTTTCTATGAGTCACAAAGCTCCAGATGTTGTCGGCTTCACAAAGAAAACAAAGAACTTAAACACAAAGTGTTTGGAGCCAAAATGTTCCCAAGCTGCTCTTTTTGAAATGGCAGAGGTACAGTGGTGTCTAACAGCACACTGTGGAAGGCAAACATGTTATTGTTGGATGAAACTTCATGAATCCTTTGTAGATTTGAGCTGTTGGAGCCTTTCTTTTCTCTTCAGGTGTACAGATGCTGAGGAGGCAGGTGAAGCAGGTGGAGCTGTTGTGATGCTGCAGAGGGTGTGTCTTAGTAACTCTGTGAGGCAGAACTGGATCCAACATTGTGGATGTGTTGATGTTGGAGCCATTAAGAGTCTCTGGCCACACTGTAGGATTTCCCTTTGATCCACTGTGGGGGCATTTTGGAGTCTGTCAGTGAAACTCTTCATGTTTGTGTTTGACTCCAGTTTATAGAAACAGAGAAATGTGTCATGCTTTTGTTCGGCCTCCACAAATACACACATTTGTTCATTGGTTGGACTTTTTGGAAGGAGACACATTGAAAACCATGTTAATAAGATCTTGTTGTTTCCTGTGGATCCGACACAGAGAGTGGACTTCAGACAGAAAGCGTGGAAGAGATTTTAGAGGCCGTGTGTGGCAACAGGAAGTTTCTGTGTGTTTGCTGATCTTACATGTGGAAAACAACACGTGATGTTTGTGAAGTTCTACAATGATCATTGTTCTCACAGCATTTTGAGTGGGAACAGTTCAAACTGGGAGTAGTGGGAGTTATTTACTGATTGAAACAAGCTGAATGTTTCTGTGACGATGAAGATCAGCAGCTCAGCTGATCAATGAACTGACATCTATCAGTCGTTTCATGAGATGAAGTCATCAGCAGACATTTGTTCTGACTGTGTGATGAATGTCAGAACGTCAGGGCTCTGCTTTAGTCACTGCTTGATGATCATTGGCTCATTGTTGAATCCAGGGCCCAGTCTGACCTCTGACCCTTTGCTGCAGGTCTTCTGTGTTATCTCCACTTTCATGTCTGATCTTCTGCTGTATCGTCCAAAATAAACATCTGGATCATTTCCAACACTTCAGCAGATCTTTAGTTTGGGCAGTGCAGCACAGAATAACACATATTGTACTATACTGCCCACTTCCTGATCTTATTGGATCTGTGTGTGAGGTTGGTGAAGGAAACACATGTTTACTGAGTGAGTCGCTGCCATTAGGAACTAGTTTTTATATCACAGCCTGGAAATCACACAGGACCATTTCTGCAAGTGAAAAGTCGTCATTGGAGGAAAATCATTGTGTAGTTTGTGCGACTGAAGAATTGTCCCAACTACATGTGCTGCTGACCCTTGACCTTTTCTTTAGGTGCACAGAGGAGTCTGTGGAAACATCCAGAACTGAGGCATCTTGTGTACAAACGTGTTCAGACCAGATGTCAAATGATGTCAGATGTCATCCGTGAATGGATGCAACTGTGGATCGTTCCAATAAAATGAGGCAGTTTTGTAAGTACAAGCCCACTACAACCCATCATCAACATTTTAAATTACATTATACATCTTCACTGATATAAAGCACCACTATTTTAACCTGATTCACTTTTTCCACCCTAACAGTTCATTCCTCAAATCAAACAAGATATTTGACCCTAAAAAAATGCATCAACAAATAATTTTGTAATAAAATATTTATTCTTCAACTTTTACAAGTGAAATCAAACAAGTGTGTTTAAGAGTGAAACCAGAGTGGAAGCTGCTCATATAGAGTCCAACCCAGGCTAAAGTAAGCTGAGTAGAGCAGCACCATCAAAGTGTCGGCTCTCTGAACACGGTGCAAGATCGCCATCTGCAGGACAAAACTAGTTTTTCTCGCCCTCCTCGTCAACATCAAGATGATGTCATCGTACAGCAACTGATTCCCTGTCCGTCTGGAACAAAGCATTTACATTAAAAAAGACATTTACAGAAAATACAAACACCAACAACACATCTCATCATCACATGATATTTTATTATTTATTATATTATATATTTTTATTGTACCATCAACATCAACAAATACCAGCATATTTTCTTTGAGATTGAGTAGAGTGGACCTTTCCCTTGGTTCACTTCCTGCTCGCAGCATCAGCTGACCTCTGACTTCCTGGTTAAGGTCTCTCAGCGTTGACTGGAATATCAAATCAGACTCACACCATGTTCTTGTAATGTGGTCATGTCTGTCAGCTGTTTGAAGAGCATCTCTGGCCTAAACACAATAGGAAGAACAACAACACGGCAAAAAAGAAAACAAAACACATTTCCATATTAGATGAAGGGCGCCGTAACTGGAAATGGTAACATTCATCTGATGCTGCTTTGGATTTATCTTCTGTTTTAGATCAACTTTGATCACTTCGACCCATCTTAAGTCCGTTTGTTCTTCTCACTCACTAACGTCTCATATGATTTCAGATCCCTGCTGTTCCCCAGCTGCCCTGTAGGTGGCCTCAGTGTGTCTCACACCATTTACAGATGATTACAGGTCGTTTACAGTTCAAACAGGTCCAACATAAGAAATATGCAGAAAATATCCTGCTATAACAGTTTGGGTCAAAGTGCAGATGTTCCAGATGTTCTGAGTCTGTCTGTGTTTCATGTTAACATGTAGATGTTGGACCAAAGTGAAGCTTTTTGATGTGACAGCAGGAATGTGAAGTGTAACTCTGAGCTGTAGGAAATGAAACTAAACGGACTTTTTCTCCTTTATTTATAGGAAAGTGTAGGAGAGCAACAGATGAACAAGCGTTACTGTAACAGGAAACATCAGAGGACCTTTATGTTCATCATCATCACTGTTTCCTTGTTCTGTCACAAACACACACTTCCTGCTCTCTCTCTGATGGATCTGATTGGCTGTTTCATTCACAGGAGGTCAGGGCGTCACACAAACAGCTTTAACTGCACAACGACACACTTTAAATCATCTGCAGACAAACCTGTGTGTTTGATTTATGAAGAAATAATAAAGACGTGTGTACAGCTGTCCATGAAGCAGCTTCTCACACAAACTCTGACACTTCAGCCACTTTAATTCCTGCAAAGCTGCGTAATAAAGAGCTGTGACTGCTATGAGCTGCTGATGATGACTGCATGAAGCTCTCAGCTGAAGCTTCTTTCATTTATTTTAATGTTAATGTCGCCTTTTTAAGTCTGTGTGAGGATTTTAATGACACACATTAAAGGAGCTTCTTTGATTAAAACCAAATTCATGTTGATTTTCAGCCTGAAATGATAAAAACTTTAATAATTCTGTTTATAATCATCAACCTGGAGACTAATGAAAAGTATAATAGTGAAAAAAAAAGCCTTTATTATTTGAGTAATGCCTGAATCTGCTCAGAGACGGAGACAACACAGAGGTGTTGATGACAGTTTGACATTAACTGAATTAAAAACAAAGTGCTCTTATTGTGAAAATCTGCCTCCTACTTCTTTAAATCATTTTTATGTATTTTTTAACCTCACAGTGAAACATTGAGGCATTAATCTGACACAGTTTGATCAGCAGCTGTGTTTTCACTGACGTTTCACTTTGATTTGTTCAGACTGAGCAGAGAGGATCGGTTCTCTGTGTGCGCACTGCTGAGAAACACAAGCTCATTTCTGCTGTTTCATGAAAAGTGTTATGGAGGAACAAGAAGTTCAGCCTCTAAACTCTCAGCGTGAGGACTGAGTGAAGAGTTTCAGAGCAGAGAGTTTTGGCTCACAGCTTTTAGCGTCTACACAAAGAGACGATTACGCACTTGATCTGAGAACATCTCCACCTCCTACAAACAAACTCTCCTACGAGCAGCTGTCACAACCACAACAGGCAGAAGACTGGATCCTGCTGCAGGTTAATGATTGATCTAAAGGCAGCTGACCTTTGAGCAGGAACTTGTGAGTCTTTTATTGTGTTTAATGCTCACAGTGCTGAACCCTGCAGACACACCCACATCATATTATTTGTTCTCAGGGTTGTTCGGCGTGGTGGAGTGGGAACAGAAACTTTCTGCAGGTTAATTATTGATCAAACTAAAGTCATATTAAGGAGCTACTGGCACGGAGTCAGAGCAGAGCTCAGAAATCTGAAATATATCAAAGTATATTAAAGTTAGAGTTTAGAGAACACTGTTTGGTTAGCTGCCTCAAAGGCAGATGACTCTCAATATCACAAGATCAGGTGAAATTTCAGACCAAGGGAAAATCACTGGGATTATCTGTGAAGAGGCAGAAAAGCATAGACCTCGTCTACCTTATAGACATTTTGAAAAGGTAAGAGTGAATCTGTCTTCATTCATCTACATGGAAACATAAAACCAAAAAACAAACCAATACAACAAAATCACACCCAGTAGGGCTGGGCGATATAAACAATAAACGACAGAATCGATTAAATTTGGTCAACGATAGAGATTTTGACTATACCGCTCTATCGCGACAGCGCATGTGATGATGTCATCAAACTGCACCTGTTTTGGTCGAAAGCATCGCAGCGGTTAAAACCATTATCCTCTGCAATTATGCTGGGTGACAGTCACAGCAAAGAGATGAAGCACTTTTGAAACGCGGGGAAAGCCAAAAACTGCGCTTCCTCCACTTCCGTAACATTGATTCAATAATGTTGAATTCTCTGCAGCTGCTCTATTCCCATGTTGTGGCAGTATATTAATAACTAGCCTCGTGTTGTGGATGAATGATCTCAGTTGTTCTCGTGACTGAAGTTTGGCCCGTGTACAGCATCCTGCTATGCGACTGCATTTGTCCCTGACCACCAGAATCCCTCACATTAACTTTTATCGAGTGGAAAAAGAGTTGGGGTTCATCCTCCAGCTTCACTGTGCTAATGTTATGCTAACATAGCTGTGTCGCTAGCAATCACGTAGCACAACATTATATACCAGGTAGTCCAACTTCAGTAACCCTGCAAACGCCACTGCTGTTTAGTTTCTGTCTTCATGTTGGAAGTGGTAGCAGAGCTGTTTGAATTAGTTTCAAAAATCTCAGTCAGAACATGGTATGAAATGTTTAGGTGTAAACTAGCGCGCTAACTTCCTGTTAACTTCTAACTCCGTTAAATTTAATAAATTCTGTTTTCATGGATATTAAACTTAATTGTTACATCTGCTAAAGCAGCAACGCTGATGATTTTATTAAAGATGAAAGAATTTAGACCGTTTTTAACTCTCAGTGTTCGTTTGACTTTGGGACCTGAAGCAGACGGAGTTTTGGACCCAGATTACTCCGTGAAGCTCCTCACCACGGCAGCCGTAATGCTCTGACGATCCATCAAGCAGTGCGGCTTACCAAAGTTGTGCTAAAACATTTTTAACAGATTTCTGCAGCCAAAATCGGTTCGAGGTCACGAAGCACAACCAGAATTCATACATAAGGCACACTCTTGATTTTTGAGAAAATTAAAGGATTGTAAGTCTGCCTTATAGTGTGGAAAATACGTTATACAGAAGAAAAGAATATATCGCGATATATATCGTTACCGCACATGCTTCAAATTATACCGCGATATGGATTTTAGGCCATATTGCCCAGCCCTAACTCCCAATTTATTTACAACATTTGAAACATACAGTGTAGCTCCGTCAAAACACTCCAAGGCCAAGTGAAAGTGCTGAGAGGGAAAAGATCATGATTAATGATTTATTTAAACTCATAACTGGGTGCAGCAGCTGAGCTTTGACCTGTGAGCTGCAGCTTAAGCTTCTTTTATGGTTCAGTGTTTAATGTGTAAACTGTTTATCACTGCAGAGACGCCTACAGGCTATCTACTGTTCAAAAGTGAATTGTTATACACAGTGCAGCAGCTGACCTTTGACCTGTGAGCTTCAGACTCTTTGCTGGTGTGAAGTGTTTAATGTGACGCAGTCTGCAGACACAGACGACTGCTGACGGAGAAGAAGCAGAGGATTTTCTCTGTTTCTACACAGACCTGGTCCAGACAGCAGAGAGCTGCAGAGTGAAGACGTTCATTGGAAGAAGCTGAGTAAGTTCAACGTCCTCTTTGAATCCTGGATCAGGAAGTGAATATTTGGTGTTTAAATAAGGTTTCTGTCTTTGACTCAGTCTGCTGTCACTTTTTAGAGAGAAAAGGAGATTTTAGATTAACTGGTGTTCCTGCTGCTCCAGCATTAAAGCACAGTATAGGTGACTGCGCTGATGCCTGTTTATAATTTCACCAAAGCTAATAAACTGTTGGCTAAATTTTCTTGTTTTCAGATGTAAACAGAGGTGAGAGGAGCAGATAATAAGGATTAAATATTATGCTGAATAACTAAATTCTGCTAGTCTGTGACGTAACTCCCAGCAGCATCGCCTCATTTCTTTGACCTTGACCTAGCTAAGCTAACATGAGTTAGCTTAGCTAGCAGAGCAGCTATCTCTGCTGTCTGTCATGTGACCGAGTCAAGTGTGTGTAGTAGACTTGTTAGCATAGCTAGCAGGCTGAAAGAAGCTAGCAAACTGTGTGAACACTTTGTAAGAGGTGAGCAGTGAAGGATAAGGAGCTCCTCCAAATGCTGATAATGCACTTAACCTGAATTTACTGCTTGTTACATTATATGTGATGTTCAGTCAAAAACAATTACTTAAATTAACATTATTATTAGTAGTAGTATTAGTATTAGTATTTGTTTATTATTCATGACATGGCTCCCTACTGTAGTGGTTTGAACAACTGATCTGTGGTTATTGTGTCCCTGCAAATTCAACAATGCGCCTCAATGCAAAGCATCAAACAAATATTTTTATTATCAAGTCCTACTGGATGAATCACCGTAGCTCTGACAGTGAAGCACACTCATTTTTATTGGTAGTCACCTTGTAAGCAATGTTCCCTCTAAGCTGCGCACTGTTGGCACGGTCTCTGCGCAGAGAAAATCTGTATTGAGCACACAAAAAGAATTCTAACCTGAATTGAAATTAAAGTAAATATGTGCCGGTGTTTTAGCAAAGCGGCTGATGTGGAGTGAAGCCACGTTAATGACAACGTGTACAACCATTGGAGATGTGAGCAGGACAGACGGAACAACTGACAGGAAAAGTGTGGACTTTATACCAGTTTTTAAATTGTGTTGATCGACCACGTAAAACCAGAGTTATGATAAAAATATCTGCAATGTTTGGTTTTCTTCCTGAATACTGTCGTTGTTTATATTTACTGCAGGAAGAAACGGTAAAAACTGCGTTTTATAAGGAAAACGCTCGAAAGCCTGTGAGCAAAAACAATACCAACCCCCAGCCTTTCCTATTGGTCGAAAAATGTACCATGTCGACCAATCAAAACATGGCATTTAGTTGTTAAGAAACGGAGTGACGGCGGTGTTTTGAGATGTGAGAGATTTGAGACGTTTAGAGCAAATCTTGTGTAGTTAGTGTGTAGTTAGTGTGTAGTGTAGTCAATAGTGTTGTTGTGTGTGTCAGAACAATGAGGCGACTGCTGAATGTTACAGGTGTTACAGCAGTGACACATCTGCTGTTGTCAGGCCTGCAGGTATCAGGCTGTTGTTCTCCTTCATCTCATAGTGGACAGAAATTATTTTTTGGAGCGGCACAAATAATTTGTGTGGCATCAGATTTGATGCAGAACAGCTGATTGTTCTGTAAATAGTTTGAAATGTTTATTTAAAAAAAAACACCTTGGCTGTAGTTTTTTGCAGTAAACAGCTGCAAAAAACTCTGTTTGCAAAACTCAGTTACTTTTTTGAAGAAGTAACTATATAATTAACTGCCCAACATTGGTCATTATTTACTGTATGTTGCAGACAGAGTTACAGACTCTCTCCCAGACCACAGACTCATAATACAAGTCAGAGCTTTATTTAAAGAAAGTTGTGTTTTCAAAATTGAAGTTCAAGTTATTTTTCCTTCCAATAGTGTTAACATGCTACAGGTCATGAACAAGATTTTCTTTTTTAACTTTCATTGTAAGTGGGCTAAAGCAGTTAATTAAAAGTAGTTTAACAGAAATGTAAATGCTGTAAATTGATTATTTTAATAAACATGTAACTTGGATGGATTCGACGCTGGCGTGACCACAGTGCACACGTCTAATGTCGCTCACAGTGGATCGCTCAGGGAGGTTGTGTGTTCGCTCAGACAAGTGAAACATTAGAGGGAACATTGCTTGTAAGTGCAAGCTTTAAACTCTCATGGATGAGTAAAACTCATTAGAAACACTGGCGAGCAGTGAGTGAATAACAGGTCTGACAGCAGCAGCAGGGACGGTGCTGTCATAGTTTAATGTGGAGTCTGTTTGAACTCAAACACTGAAGAGCAAAGAAAAGAACTTTAATGGTTCTGGGTCCCTTTGACCAAGCACTTTGCATTTTTTGTATTATGGTTTATGGTTCTGGTTCATTTACAGTCTTATTTATGCTTCTTTGAGTTTCTTATACTTCCTGTTTAGTTCCTTGATCATTAGATTCCCTCTGTGTGTCTCTGTGTGTGTTTGTGTGTGTTTGTGTGTGTTTGTGTGAGGCCTGGTGCTCCATTCTATATTTCCTCAGCCTGTCATGTCTCTCTTGTCTCCTCTTTCCCTCGCTCACTCTCGTCTGCCTTTCCTCCACTCCTCTGTCAAGCACACGTGTCAGTGTTGTGTTCCTTTGTTTGCTGTTTTATTGTGAAAGTCTTGCATTCTTTGTTCAGTGTGTTTCATTTTTCCTGTGAAGGTTCTCAGTCATCCAGGTCATCATAGTTTAAGGAGCTTGGAAAGAAAAGCATCTGGACTTCTATAAGTTGCTTGAAGATGTTTCGCCGTTATATTTGGGTCCTACCCTGTCTGCATTATGCAGCTAGTTCAAGACCAACATTTTTCTAGTTTCCCAAACAGTGAATCAGTGTGTGTCAGTGAATGCATCGTGTGTGCTTCAGGCTCCATCTAGTGGACTGATAGCAGAGCAGCTGATGGCAGCTTCCTCTGCCTCACACTGCTGTCTGACTGCATCCAGCTGACACTGAGATGAAGCAGGAAAGAAGCAGCTGATATTTGGACAGCACACATGATGAAAGGAGGATTTCAGCTGATGTGCACATGAATGATTTGTGTTTCCTCTGCAGGTAGAAAGTGTGTGTGAGCTGAATTGAGCAGCATGGATCAGTGTGAGGACAGAGAGGAGGGAGCCCCTCCCTCTAAAAGCACTCTGTGTGGGGAACATGAGAGCCAGACCAAAGCTCAGAGGTGAGATGACCATCTCTAACTGTCCATGACTCTTCTCCATGTCACAGCTCAGCACTCACATCACTGCTGCATCATTATTCACAGGAACCAGCCTGGACCTCCACCCAGCTCTGTGTCCTTAAGGAGTGACCGGTCTAAAGGTGGTCTCATTCATTTTAAAGTCCAGCCTGTGTCTGCTGCAGAGAGGTGAGCTGTTAGCAACATGAACTCTTTGATTAAACTGCTTGATGTTGTTGGATATAAACTACAAACACGTCGTTCCCTCAGTCCCATTTAAACTGTCTTTTAAAACAAGCCTTTGGTTTCTAAACAACTGAAAACCCACTTCAGCAAACAGGAAGTGATCAGAGCGTCCGTCCACTTCCTGTCAGGCCCTGCAAACATTTCATATTGAAGAAAAGTAGCTGACATCTCACATTTTTACTCCACCACATTCAACCATTGTGACATTTTACAGCATGAAACTCTTGTCACATGACTCCTGTTATGTTATAGAGTCATGTGACCACCAGGGAGGGATTTGTATGGATGAAACACATTCAAATCAATCTGATTCATCAATGGAAACATTTTGGTGTAAATGCAGCAACACTGAAAACGCTGAAGATAAAAACACAACAGATGAAATATGAACAAATCGAGGCTTTGAATACACGTGTGTGTGTTTGAGACACAGAGATAAATGGATTGTGTGTCTGTCCTATTGCTGCGTGAGGGTTTTATTGTAGATTTTGTGCGTGTACACTTTTGACCACGAAGGTGTTGAAAGGGCGTAAAACAGTTGGAGGCACAAGAGTGAACACTAGTGCTGTCAGTAGATTAAAAATGACTAATTAATGACACAATCTTCTGTCATTAATCCTGATTAATCACAATTACTTGATCAATAGCTGCAGTTACATTTTTCAACTTTATATTTAAGCCTGTAACAGACGTTTACACCATATAATGAAGTCAATGCAGAATAAACACAAAGAATGTTAAACGCTTCAATTCAAAGAGACTTTGAATAGTTTTCAGTCTTTAACTCAGCTTCTCTGCTGTAAATACAACTTTGTAACAAACATATATACTAAAAGCTAAGTGTGCACTAATATATAATAATATATAATCTATATTACTGCTGTTAATGAAAATGTTTAATCAGACTCATCACAGGGTTACTGTGGATTAATTTGGATTAATCACCATTAAACATCATTTTTAATGTAAACGAATCAAATTTCATTTCATGAGCAAACAGACTCGAGAGAAAAGGGCAAATTTACACACTTAACATGTTTATTGAACATGTAAACATTGATTAACCTCCTGAATGAGCCGACCCCCCCAGGGACAGTCCTGCATGCTAATGATGGGCTCTGCTCTGCACCTGCAGGATTCTGTCAGCCACAAACTCCTCAGCTGATCCTGAATCTGAGCCCATCTGTCAAACAATCATTTTCTTCACAGGTCTGTGGAGGTGGCACTGATCCTGCAGCAGTCTAACACTCTCTGTCACTCTTCTTCAAGTCTTTGACACGAGGAACCAAAACTATGTTATTAACAACACTAACAGGTCTGCAGTTTGTCCACTTGGCAGTTGTGTCATCGGTGCTTTGCATTGTTGTGATATTTTAAGCTGGAAGTGCCTCGGTGAAAAGAAAATTCCTTCTGTCACGATGTGCAGAATCCTTCATGTTGGTCGTTGTTATTTTTTTGAAACATTTCAGGGATTTTGAGTCGTTCTGCTCTCCAGATGTGTCGTGTTAAAGGTTTTTATCATGTTAATCATGATAACAGATGAACCCCTAACCCTAACCCTACATGTTAATTTTGACAGCACTGGTAAATCCTTTTTAATGTTCTTCTGTCAGATCATTGATTAGACTCGACTCCAAATACGAGACTCAGAAAACTCAAAACTCAAATCAAAGCAATGAGAAAAGGACTTCTTGTGTTAGAATGAAAACATATGGAAGTGGTCAGGTTTCAAACACTCGATGAATCTGCTGCACAGTTACATTCAGGGACCTTTGGCCTCCTGAGAGCATTAGTTGATGGTTCATCACAGTTTTACCTTCCAGTGAGTGAATTTATCAGTTTGATGAAGTCTCAAATTTTCCTCTGAGCTTCTGCAGCATCATCACTTCCATCACTGATGAAAGAAAGTTCATAGAAAACAGAAAATATATCTTCAGAATCTGAGAGTCTAAAACTTGACAGACTTGATTCAGATGAAGTTATTTGAGCAGAAACTCCTGGATCTTTATCCTGTGTTGATCTAATCCTTCATGGTTCTTCCACAGAGTGGAGCAGCAGAGCTCAGAGGTTCCCAGTGGTCAGTCTGCCCAGCAGCATCAAACACAGCTGGACTCCATATTTATGGTCTGTACATGTACAACAACTACTTTATTATTAATAATAATGCATTTATTTATAGGTCCCTTTCAGAACACCAAGGACTCTGTGGACTAAATGACCAAAAGAAAACAAACTTTGAAATCAGACGGTGCAAATGTGATCACAGGGAAACGTTTTAAACATCGAGGCTTTAAACAGAAACCAAAGTGAAACAGTTTGTAGTCGAGATCAGTGGGAATGAAGCTGAATAACTGTTTCTTCAATATCTTTGATCTCTTAAAAAAGAAAAACTAGCTGAAAGTCTGGCTGCTCTTATGAAAAGTACAGAGAAATTATGGGTCGCTCAACACTTGTGCACAATATAAGAGTTTAAATAAATCTGAAGAATAACTCAAAATCCTACAATCATACTGATAAAGTCATCTACAGCTAACTATCCAAGTGGATTTGTTTAAGACAGCTCCATCTGCTGGTGGCCCTCTGCAGGTGCATGAAAGGGGCGTGTTTATAGTGAAAGTAGTAGAGAAAGTAAACCCCACGGGAAGGAGGAGGACTCTCAGCAGCTTCCAGCTCATATTCAGACATTTGACTTCTCACTGAAAGCAGCAAGTTTGAGTGTCTGTACCTTAGTTAGAAGAGATAACATGGTCATAGTAATTAGAGTTGATTGAGCAATGCTGTCCTTATAATGTAGTTTATTATTTTTATGGACAAGTCCAGTTTTTCTGTAGAGCCTCTCAAGTTGGTGACAGCAGTCAAAGTTCACGTGTAAACCAGAGCAGCAAATCAGGTCCAAATGTGTTGTTCACAGTGAGTGGGATCATCATTGGCTGCTATGTTAACCTCCTGCAGCTGGATGTCTTTGGTCAGAGAATGGATAGATCACTAAGTCATTGTTGAGTTTAGGGAGACAGTAGACAGTTGGAGGAGGTTCAGCCAGTTGACACACAGTAGATAAAATAACTGAAGGCAGGAGCAGACACCTGTATGACTTTCCACCTCTCACATAGATTATTTCCCTGGGCAGCGCCACAGGGCTGGTAGATGTAAACAAAGCTGGAGGAGAGGATTTATTCATCTGAGAAAAGTCACAGAGTTGTGTCTTGATGCTCAATCATCCAGGTACGTAAATCCCAAAAAGCTTGATTCTGTTCATCTGGATGTTTTCAGTGGGAGAAACGTTTCATCATCATCAGGTGACTTCTTCAGTCTCAGCTGACTGCAGGTTTCAATCTTATAAACAGGACATGTGTATGACTGAAACCAGCCCACTGAAGGAACAATGGGCTGGGAGGTCAGTTCATTGATCATTGGTACGCATATTGTCAGGACCATTGATCAATGGTTGTTGATCAATGGTCATGAGTCCAGTTCACAGAGAGCTGGGGAATGGCTGCAATCACAGCATGTAAGATGGTGACAGTTGTACCCTTGGGCCCCTCCTCCATTCAGAGATGGTCTTTTCACATAAATGGCCTCCTTGACTCCGCCCTCAAACCAGCGTTCACATTTACTCAGGACCTTCTTGATGTGAAGTTCTTCTGCTTCCCTGGCTGCTGTGTCTGTGGGGATGGTGTTTGTTCTGTGTTGTAGCGTCCTGATGACGCCCAGTTTGTGCCCCAGTGGATGATGAGAGTCAAACCTTAAATACTGATCTGTATGCGTAAACAGAGTGAACCTTTAAGACCAGTTGTCTGTACGATCAACTCAGTCACCTGAAACATCTCCAAGTTTCTGGCTTTGATCATCAACCTGTTGGTAGTTCAGCTCTGAACACCAGTGAAATGTTTCTCCCACTGAAATCGCTGCATTCATATGAACAGCATCAACGTTTTGGGATCGTGGAGTTGTGGACAAAGTCTCAGTTAATCAGATAAAGTCAAACCTATAATTGGTAAAGAGTTCGTGGATGATATGCCCCTTGATGGTAAAGAAGTGGATGTTGTGTGGACTAAAGTTCAGAGTGGTGGGTCATTCATAAATATTCTGTTCCAGCTGCTGGAGGACAACATCATCACTTTTGTGAAGAACGAGCTGAAGAAGATCCAGAAGGTTCTGAGTCCAGATTACCCAGAATGCTTAGAGAGTCAGAGGAGCAGCAGCAGAGAGGCGTTTGTGAAGATCACAGTGGACTTCCTGAGGAGAATGAAGCAGGAGGAGCTGGCTGACCGTCTGCAGAGCAGTAAGAGGATTTATCTAAAGATTTAAGCTGCTGGATAAATGAGACATTTTCCAGAGATGGAAGATGGAGCAACATGTTTTAAAGATTAGTTCTTTTTGGAATTGAGTGTTTATTTTTCTTCTCATTCAGAACTTCAAGCTGCAGTTTGTCATCGTAACCTTAAATCCACCCTGAAGAAGAAGTTCCAGTGTGTGTTTGAGGGCATCGCTAAAGCAGGAAACCCAACCCTCCTGAATCAGATCTACACAGAGCTCTACATCACAGAGGGAGGGACTGCAGAGGTCAATGATGAACATGAGGTCAGACAGATTGAAACAGCATCCAGGAAACCAGACAGACCAGAAACAACCATCAGACAAGAAGACATCTTTAAAGCCTCACCTGGAAGAGACGAACCAATCAGAACAGTGCTGACAAAGGGAGTGGCTGGCATTGGGAAAACAGTCTTAACACAGAAATACAGCCTGGACTGGGCTGAAGACAAAGCCAACCAGGACATCCAGTTCATATTTCCATTCACTTTCAGAGAGCTGAATGTGCTGAAAGAGGAAAAGTTCAGCTTGGTGGGACTTGTTCATCACTTCTTTACTGAAACCAAAGAAGCAGGAATCTGCAGCTTTGAAGACTTCCAGGTTGTGTTCATCTTTGATGGTCTGGATGAGTGTCGACTTCCTCTGGACTTCCACAAAACTACAATCCTAACTGACCCTAGAAAGTCCACCTCAGTGGATGTGCTGCTGATAAACCTCATCAGGGGGAAACTGCTTCCCTCTGCTCGCCTCTGGATAACCACACGACCTGCAGCAGCCAATCAGATCCCTCCTGACTGTGTTGGCATGGTGACAGAGGTCAGAGGGTTCACTGACCCACAGAAGGAGGAGTACTTCAGGAAGAGATTCAGAGATGAGGAGCAGGCCAGCAGGATCATCTCCCACATCAAGACATCACGAAGCCTCCACATCATGTGTCACATCCCAGTCTTCTGCTGGATCACTGCTACAGTTCTGGAGGATGTGCTGGAAACCAGAGAGGGAGGACAGCTGCCCAAGACCCTGACTGAGATGTACATCCACTTCCTGGTGGTTCAGGCCAAAGTGAAGAAGGTCAAGTATGATGGAGGAGCTGAGACAGATCCACACTGGAGTCCTGAGAGCAGGAAGATGATGGAGTCTCTGGGAAAACTGGCTTTTGATCAGCTGCAGAAAGGAAACCTGATCTTCTATGAATCAGACCTGACAGAGTGTGGCATCGATATCAGAGAAGCCTCAGTGTACTCAGGAGTGTTCACACAGCTCTTTAAAGAGGAGAGAGGACTGTACCAGGACAAGGTGTTCTGCTTCATCCATCTGAGTGTTCAGGAGTTGCTGGCTGCTCTTCATGTCCATCTGACCTTCAGCAACTCTGGACTCAATCTGCTGGAACAACAACAAACAACATCCAAGAAGTCTGAAACAGGAGAATCTGCAAAGAAACACTTCTACCAGAGTGCTGTGAACAAGGCCTTACAGAGTCCAAATGGACACCTGGACTTGTTCCTCCGCTTCCTCCTGGGTCTTTCCCTGCAGACCAATCAGACTCTCCTACGAGCCCTGATGACACAGACAGGAAGTAGCTCACTGACCAATCAGGAAACAGTCCAGTACATCAAGGAGAAGCTCAGTAAGAATCTGTCTGCAGAGAAAAGCATCAATCTGATCCACTGTCTGAATGAACTGAATGATCGTTCTCTAGTGGAGGAGATCCAACAGTCCCTGAGATCAGGAAGTCTCTCCACAGATGAACTGTCTCCTGCTCAGTGCTCAGCTCTGGTCTTCATCTTACTGTCATCAGAAGAAGATCTGGATGAGTTTGACCTGAAGAAATACTCTGCTTCAGAGGAGGCTCTTCTGAGAATGCTGCCAGTGGTCAAAGCCTCCAACAAAGCTCTGTGAGTAAACATGTTGTCATCGCTTCATTGTTAAAATCATGGGAAATAAATCAGAAATGCTGAGTTCAAAGAGCACTGTAACATTTTTTTAAAATAGTAAATTAAATGATCATCAGTCACTCGGTAAATATATGGTAGTTTTAATGTTTCACTCCAGCATTTCTAAAACACACTTTGTTCTGTAACTCTTATCAAAGGACAATCCAGACCCAGCCTATAAGAACATGAGCTCTGATGCTTCAGCCCCTCTGACAGGTTTATTATCCTCAGCTTGTTCACTTGTCTCCAACTCCAGGAGTTTGGTTGTTTTATTCTAAAGCACAAACTTCACCTGCCAGACTTCACCTACATCTTTTTCTGATGTTCATAATTTAAGTTCAAGTTTGTATCTCACTTTCAGTGCACACCCTCCCTTTTTAAATATAAATCTCTGCTGTGCTGTCATGTTTTCATCCTGTATGGAGGGAGAAACTCGGTCTTCATTACTGAAATTGCCTCTAAGGTCGTGTTTCTTGTCAGTAACCATATGTAACTGTAAGGCTTCCATAACCAGTGTTATCACAGAATTACAGTGGGTTCACTCTGGGTCCTCTACAGTTTCTTCCCACTGTCCACAGACATGCAGTTAGGTTACCTGGTGATCTAAACTTCATGCAGGTGTGAGTGAGAGTGGTTGTCTGTCCCTCTGTGGGCTTAGTGGAAGAGACTGGATGGATCTCTGCTTTGTCTTTGATATATGCTGACAGCAAACATTCTCCATGAAGTCTGCATTTCAGCTCATCTCCTTTATACACACCTTTAACAGGAAGAGTTTTATACAGCTAGTGTTTAAAATCAAGTGTTATTCACAATACACAGGTAATGAGCATGATTATTGAATTACTAAAATTTTCTAAAATAATTGTTTTAGTTAATATTGTATGACAGTGTACACAGAATTATTAGCTCAGTAGGCAGAGTGGTCGCCCCATGATCATAAGGTCAGGGGTCGAATCCACCGAATAGTTACCTTGTGGTACCCCTGAGCAAGGTACCATCAAGGTACCAATCATGTGCACTGGACTGGTAGCACTCATAGTCTCATAGGTTTAAATAAATTTAAAAAAAAAAGGGTTCAACATATAAACAAATTTAATTTGATCACATATATTGTTTGTTTTTTTTGTTTTTGTTTTTTCCCTTTCTCTCACAGACTGAGCAGCTGTAACGTCTCAGAGAAAGGCTGTGAAAATTTGTTGTCAGTGGTCAGCTCCCAGTCCTGTAGTCTGAGAGAGCTGGACCTGAGTACCAACAGCCTGAAGGCTTCAGCAGTAAAGCTTCTGTCTGCTGCAGTGGAGAGTCCACATGCCAAACTGAATGTTCTGAGGTCAGATCAATTTGTATTATGTTTAGTTCTGTTTGTTTATGTGTTTGATGTTTGTTTTTGTTTATGTCTTTATCCAGTTATCCTTGTTTCATAGCATTTTTATTCATTTCAAAGTTAAACAGAAGTTTTACTAACCTGCTCAGCACAAGACAATAAGCTATTGCACCCTGATTACACTTTAACAACAATCTTTATTCATGTTTTTATCTTCAGACTTAACATCTGTGAACTCTCAGAGGAAAACTGTGAAGCTCTGTCCTCAGTTCTCAGCTCGCAGTCCTCTAGTCTGACAGAGCTGGACCTGAGTATCAGAAAGCTGCAGGATTCAGGAGTGAAGCTTCTGTCTGCTGGACTACAACGTTTAAACTGTAAACTGAATACTCTGAGGTCAGATCAGAAAAAATTTAGTTTTTAGAATTATTAATTAAAGTTCATACATATGATGTTGTATCTTAGTATGTTTATGTTTCCTTTAAAAATAGAAAGTCAACATTTAATGTTGTGAAATGTATTAACAAACTCTACATGAGTACTTGTTTTATAGATTGTCTTTTATTTTTCAGACTGAGTGGCTGTAACCTGTCAGAGAGAAGCTGTGAAGCTCTGTCCTCAGTCCTCAGCTCCCAGTCCTCCAGTCTGAGAGAGCTGGACCTGAGTAACTCTGACCTGCAGGATTCAGGAGTGAAGCTTCTGTCCGCTGGACTAAAGAGTTCACAGTGTGCAGTGGAAACTCTCAGGTCAGGATTCAAACTTTTCCACAGATGATCATTTGAAATGTGATTTATATTATTGTATAAACAGGTAACTTTTACAGCTGTCAAGTGAACTTTTATTCACATTTGAGTGGATAATTGGACTCTGAATTACTAAAAGTTGTTATAGTCATGTCTTTGTTTATTTAAAAAAAATACTTCATGTACTGCCTAATTTAAAGATTTAGGCTCCTTTGGGCCCATAATATATATATTTGATTTCTTTGTGAATGAAATTAGGAGGATATTGGCGACTGCTGATTGGCTCGCTGTTTGTTTTTTATTCACAGTACTTAATTTTAAAGGCTGATTTCTCAAAATGAGATGTTTATCTTTTCTTCTACAACACGTGGAGCCACCAAATCTTCTTGCTTGATTTATTCATTACAGTTTGATTTAAAGAATATTAGACTCGTAACATAATAAATATATTTATTTCACTTCTTCTTGAGAGAAAGAAAGGGATGACTGGGTGAGCTCCAGTGGTTCATCCCAGCAGAGAGAGCGGCACACTGGGCTGCAAATGATCACAGTAGTAATGGCCATAGTTTGATAAAACAGGCAGTCTTACCCTGTAGATAATACAGGGTTCTGGTGCCGATGTGGGGGAGGGGAGTCGCCCGGTACTAACTACTACTACTAACTACCTCATCCAGATGTCTTCCCTACTAAACCTGATAAGAAGTAACTGCAGTAGCCTTATAGGTCAAATCAGTTTCACCTGTTAAAGTTAGCTCCACTATTAATTAGGGGTGGGGGAAAAAATCGATACTGTGTAGTATCGTGATATTTTGTTTGCTAATAATGTATCGATACAGGGACAGCAGAAATCGATATTTTGTTACAAACAATTTTTTCTCTGAAGTCAACATGCTCTGGAGTCAGAGCATGTTGACTTCAGAGCATGTTGATCCTTTTTCTGAGCAACAATCCTGACATTCCTTCACTGTCCAAATGTGTTTAACTTTTTTTTTGGCAGCAATAAACATGACAGTTTACTTATTTTAATTTAAGACATGTTTAATTTTAATTAAGTTTGAAACTTTTTTATTTAATGTAAAATTATATATTTTTTTAAATTTACTTTCAAATTCTTCAGTTGCTGAAGGGGCTGCATAGTTTTCATAAATTGCATAGTTCAGAATAGCTATAATTGTACCAGATGGTTGCATTCAGTTAAGTTGGACTAGACTGTAATACAAACCGTTCAGTTTGTCAACAATAAAACTGACTGAAATGAGAGAAAGACTGAGTGTGAGACTTTGATATTAGATAAAATGAATATTGATAAAGTTTACCTTTATGTGCAGAATTTAAATATCGCAAAATATTTTAAAAAATCGCAATAATATCGTATCGTGCGTTAAGTATTGTGATAATATCGTATCGCGAGTTGTATGGTGATTCCCACCTCTACTATTAATGGTGTCACTTGTTATTTCTGGGATGAGTTTAGTAGCCTGAACAGCTGCTTAAAGGAAAGTAATTAAATAATAAAAATAACCTAAGTCCGGGGGAACCTGCAAGAGCTGTTTGCACAAAGAATAATGCTCAGACTTTGAGGTTTTATCGTTTTACACAAGGTTTAAAAATGAATGTCCACAATTGAATTGCAGAAATTGTTATTGAGCTAATACTGATGTAGTTGTTATCTTTGGTAAGGAGAGGTTGGAGGAAGGATGAGCACAGTCAGGCCTAAAGATGCTCTTAATAATAATAATGGATTGCATTTATATAGCGCTTTTCGAGACCCTCAAAGAACCTTTACAATCCCACTACAGGGAGTGCAGAATTATTAGGCAAGTTGTATTTTTGAGGAATAATTTTATTATTGAACAACAACCATGTTCTCAATGAACCCAAAAAACTCATTAATATCAAAGCTGAATGTTTTTGGAAGTAGTTTTTAGTTTGTTTTTAGTTTTAGCTATTTTAGGGGGATATCTGTGTGTGCAGGTGACTATTACTGTGCAGAATTATTAGGCAACTTAACAAAAAACAAATATATACCCATTTCATTTATTTATTTTTACCAGTGACACCAATATAACATCTCCACATTCACAAATATACATTTCTGACATTCAAAAACAAAAGAAAAACAAATCAGCGACCAATATAGCCACCTTTCTTTGCAAGGACACTCAAAAGCCTGCCATCCATGGATTCTGTCAGTGTTTTGATCTGTTCACCATCAACATTGCGTGCAGCAGCAACCACAGCCTCCCAGACACTGTTCAGTGAGGTGTACTGTTTTCCCTCCTTGTAAATCTCACATTTGATGATGGACCACAGGTTCTCAATGGGGTTCAGATCAGGTGAACAAGGAGGCCATGTCATTAGTTTTTCTTCTTTTATACCCTTTCTTGCAGCCACGCTGTGGAGTACTTGGACGCGTGTGATGGAGCATTGTCCTGCATGAAAATCATGTTTTTCTTGAAGGATGTAGACTTCTTCCTGTACCACTGCTTGAAGAAGGTGTCTTCCAGAAACTGGCAGTAGGACTGGGAGTTGAGCTTGACTCCATCCTCAACCCGAAAAGGCCCCACAAGCTCATCTTTGATGATACCAGCCCAAACCAGTACTCCACCTCCACCTTGCTGGCGTCTGAGTGGGACTGGAGCTCTCTGCCCTTTACCAATCCAGCCACGGGCCCATCCATCTGGCCCATCAAGACTCACTCTCATTTCATCAGTCCATAAAACCTTAGAAAAACCAGTCTTGAGATATTTCTTGGCCCAGTCTTGACGTTTCAACTTGTGTGTCTTGTTCAGTGGTGGTCGTCTTTCAGCCTTTCTTACCTTGGCCATGTCTCTGAGTATTGCACACCTTGTGCTCTTGGGCACTCCAGTGATGTTGCAGCTCTGAAATATGGCCAAACTGGTGGCAAGTGGCATCTTGGCAGCTGCACGCTTGACTTTTCTCAGTTCATGGGCAGTTATTTTGCGCCTTGGTTTTTCCACACGCTTCTTGAGACCCTGTTGACTATTTTGAATGAAACGCTTGATTGTTCGATGATCACGCTTCAGAAGCTTTGCAATTTTGAGACTGCTGCATCCCTCTGCAAGATATCTCACTATTTTTGACTTTTCTGAGCCTGTCAAGTCCTTCTTTTGACCCATTTTGCCAAAGGAAAGGACGTTACCTAATAATTATGCACACCTGATATAGGGTGTTGATGTCATTAGACCACACCCCTTCTCATTACAGAGATGCACATCACCTAATATGCTTAATTGGTAGTAGGCTTTCGAGCCTATACAGCTTGGAGTAAGACAACATGCATGAAGAGGATGATGTGGACAAAATACTCATTTGCCTAATAATTCTGCACTCCCTGTATTCATTCACTCTCACATTCACACACTGGTGGAGGTAAGCTACAGTTGTAGTGGTAGGTTAGGTTTTGCCCAAGGACAAAATGACCAAGACAGAGAGAGCTGGCTCATCAGACAGACAAGCTCATCTTGTAACCTACTGGTTCGCTGGTCAGCACACCAGCTGACTAGCACACCGGCTAAATAGCAAATCAGTTAACTAGCAGACCAGCTAACGGCAGCCACAAGCTGAAGGACGATTAAATGTAGTGGAGATATCAGAGATGACACTGGTGTGTCCGATTCACTCTTTAGCACTCTGGTCACTCCGGTGTGTCAGCCAGAACACCACTGAAGGCCAAATGATCCCAGCATGTGGAATAAAGAGCTTAAGGTTTGGTTTGAGACACTTTATTCTTTCACTGATTGATTCTTGCGGCTGTGATCATGTGTGTGGTTTCTTACAAAAAGGAAGTACACAATACAAATACATGACAAATAAGATGAATAGATAAGTTACATATCCAGTTATATGTACGTACATCAGTATAGCTAATATAGCCATATATAAGGACAAAGATCACAGTACTATAATGCAGTAATGTTAAACACAAAGGTGTATATCTACATAAATCTGTCCTATCAGTGATCAGGGTACTGTAGTATACTTCCACTACATAAACTATAGAAACTAAACGACATTAGTGTGACTTTAAGTTACCATCAGTACAGACGAACTGATGGTAGTTGTACAAAATAAAGGCATTGCAATTATTGTGAAGGGCTTCCGGTTAAACTAAGATCAGCTGATTACCTCATAACAAATTGTTTGCTATAGAACGCAGCTCCCACTCTTCATTAATATCATGTACTGTAACTCCCAAGTAACCATGGTTACCCAGCCACGCCCAGTAGTCTCCAGAGAGACCAACAGCTGGTGCACGTTGTAACGCCGTGGCTTTCGTAGTCTCTCCTTTTTCTACAGCTCATGTGTTCTTCTTGTGATGGTGCGTCTTGAGGGAGGCTCATACATGCCGTCATTTGTTGATCCTAAGAACGTTCCTCAGACCGACTTCTTCAACAACACTAATCAGCCTGCAGTTTGTAGCTACTCACTTCACTGTGGTGTTTGTTAGCTTGTCTTTCTTTGGTTTTATCCTGACTCCTCCCACAAGCTGATCCTACGTAGTCTGCCCAAGCCTCCCACCTCTGTTTGTTTGGGTGGTTTGTTTGCTGCCATCAACAGCGTGTAATGCATTTAAGTGATACTTCAGACATGAAGTACTGCGACAATAAAAAACTCAACTTTGCTTAAAAATAACTTTAGTTGTGGATTACCACAAGAAATATTTTATTTTACTTGCGAGTACTGCAGTTAAAAAATGTATTCTGACACATTGGAAATCTGAAAATTCTCCAACACTGAGATATTGGATTAATGAGTTAGCATCCTACTGTACACCTGAGAAGATATCGCATAGTGTAAAAGGGAAATACGGAACCTTTAAAAAAATTTGGGGACCATTTCTTTCAGTATTACCGTCTTTGGACTTGACAGAATATAGAGATGATGTAAATTCCTCTGGGTTTACCCTGAATTGATCCTTGGTTAGGCCCTTCTGATCAGAATTCTTGAATGTTGTGCTGATTCTTGTGTATAGACGGGTGTAAATATGGGCTGTTTGTATACACGAATGTGATGAAGTTGAGAGCCATACAGGGGTAAAGGGGTGGGGGGATGGTGGGAGATGGTGGGAGGGGTTCACACGATATGTTTTTCTTTTTTTTTCTTTTTTTTTTGTTTCCTTTGTTTGTTTGTTTTTGTTTGTTTTTTTTGTTTTTTTTGTTTTTAAATTTCTGTAATTACCAATACTGTTACAATACTGTTATAATTATTATTATTTTTTATTATTCTTAATACGCCCGTATTTTCTGTGTTCGGTCCTCAGAGGGTGGAGGCTATGTTTGAAAGATAAAGATACTAGAGTGTGTTCCTGAGAATATTTTTTTTTTTGGTCATAATAATCTCCATGTTTCCTTTGTTGGACTGTGGGCGAGTGTCAGAACTGAATGTACTGAGTAACATGTGGAGTTTAAATATGTGTCAGTTCCAGTTTTAGAGCTCTAAAGTGCAGCTATCATGTTAGGAATATGTTAGGAATAGACAGGAACACTGAGCACACTGAGGTCAAATCTTTATTTATCCAGTTCATCTGTAGGCTGAGCTCAGTCCATCCATTTAGTGAAATGATGTTTAAAGGTCTCCTTGTTCTGTGAGCGTGCACAGATCCTGAAGCAGAAAGCCTGGGTTAACAGAGAAATGATCATCACTGTGATGATGCTCACCATCTCTGACTGGGATTTGAGGTTTTGTCAAAGCAGCAAAGAAAGCCTGGCTATGTTGGACTGGGTGTGGAAGCAGCTCCCAGTTTGAGTTCAGGAGACAGACACCCTCTCTACTTTGACGATCAGCTTCAAACTTTCCTTTTTGATAAAACTTATAGTTAGAGCTGGATCAGGTGACCCTGAACCATCACTTAGTTATGCTGCTATAGAGATGGATAACAGATGGATTGTTGTTTTGTGTGTCTGCAGTCTGTCAGGCTGTCTGATCACAGAGGAAGGCTGTACTTCTCTGGCCTCAGCTCTGACCTCCAACCCCTCCCATCTGAGAGAGCTGGACCTGAGCTACAATCATCCAGGTGACTCAGGAATGAAGCTTCTGTCGGCTGGACTGAAGGATCCAGGCTGGAGACTGGACACTCTCAGGTATGGAGAGAATGTCTGATATAGGAGGAAGAGCTGGAATCATTTCCTGTGTCTTTCACTCACTTCCTGTTTGTTTCCTGCAGATGAGACATGAACAATCACACATGCAGGAATATTTTCAGGGACAGACACACTAGTCTAGCTGGATAGTACATGGATATTTATGTAGGGGGTCTTCAAGGAGTCTGTTTGCAGGAACATTAATGATAACTGATAAGTCATGTTGAGAGTTTCATTAAAAGTAGACTTACAGTTAGGTAATATTTGGACAGAGACAACATTTTGTAACTTTAGATACAAGTATCAGCCATGTGTGTGTTTCCCATGCTGTATGTCCACAGTCACAGTGACAGTCAGTGACACTGACAGAAGGATGAAACAAGGCTGTGAATCATTTCAGTCTGTGTGTGTGACAAAGAGGCAGACAGGAGCAGCTAACATTTGGAAATGGAAGCTTACTGGAAACACTACATTCACGGCTGAATTCACAATAGATTTGTTCTCAAGTGCACATTTAGCAGCTAATGCTAATACTGTTTTCCCTTTGCTTTCTACAGCAGCTATTGCTAAGTAGGCCACTTTGCTCCGCTAAGGATTTGTGTGACCATGATGGAGACTCTGATAAGCTAATGCTGCTAAGCTAATGCTGTTTATGGGCCCTGTTAGAATCAATATTTCATTCTCATTCTGTTGTTTGAGAACAATATTAACGTTTCACATCATTATAACACAAGAGAAAAGGGTATTGGCATTAGCTACTAGTGCTTATTCACCTCAAATTACCTTTAGCTGCTAATGGCAGCCTACTTAGCACTTAGCATGTCCATGGATAACAAAAGGTCTGCAAAATGCATGTATAAAGAAAAATGCTCTATACAGAGAGTTCTTAAGAACGAGAACTAAAGATGCTGAAATCAGATACAAAAGATATAAAAATAGGTTAACTAATATACTTAGATTTAGTAAAAAGGAATACTATAAGAAGCAATTAGATATAAATAGAAATAATAATAAAAGATTATGGGAAATCCTGAACAGTGTTATAAAATGTGGGACTGGACAAAAGAACTATCCCAAGTATTTCATTTGTAATGACCATGAAGAATACAATATGGATGTTGTGGCAAATAGTCTCAATGAATTCTTTGTAACTGCTGGACCAAATTTAGCAAGAACAATCACTCATCCTGGGAAAGCACAGGAAAAACCCGATACACTGATTGACAGAAATCCATATTCTATGTTTCTCACAGCCGTTGATGAAAATGAAGTTCTTGAAATTGTCAAAAAATGTAAAAATCACAAATCTTTGGATTGTAATGATATTGATATGATAGTGGTTAAAAGAGTCATTGAGGCTATTATAAAACCATTTACATACATCTGTAATTTATCATTTCAAACTGGTCGATTTCCAGATAGAATGAAAATAGCAAAAGTTATACCTCTATACAAATCTGGAAACAAACACCATTTCACAAACTACAGGCCTGTCTCTTTACTACCTCAATTCTCAAAAGTTCTTGAAAAACTGTTTAAAAACAGACTGGAAAAATTTATAGATAAACATAAACTACTCACTGAGAGTCAGTACGGATTCAGATCAAGCAGATCAACATCATCGGCACTATTAGATTCAATAGAATACATCACAATTTCCATAGACAAAAAGCAATATGTGGCTGGGTTATTCATAGATTTGACAAAGGCATTTGACACTATAGATCATGATATATTAATAAGAAAACTGGAACGTTATGGTGTCAGAGGGGTAGTTTTAGATTGGGTCCGGAGTTATTTAAGTGACAGAAAGCAGTTTGTGAAAATAAATGGTGGTTGCTCCTTATGTATGGACATTGCTTGTGGTGTACCCCAAGGGTCAGTTTTGGGTCCAAAATTCTTCAACTTGTACATTAACGACATCTGTAAAGTGTCCAAAGTATTAAAAATGGTTCTCTTTGCTGACGATACAAACATTTTTTGCTCTGGTGATGATCTGCAGAATTTATTGGAGGATATGACTAATGAAATAAGTAAAGTGAAGTTCTGGCTTGATAAAAACAAATTAAATTTGAATAAATCTAAACTTATGTTATTTGGAAATAGTAGTTTAAATACAAATGCAAAGATTCAAATAAATGGTGTTGATATTGAAAGAGTCAGTGAAAATAAATTTCTGGGGGTAATAATAGATGAAAAACTTAACTGGAGAGCTCACGTAAGATATATTCATTCCAAAGTATCACGAAGCATTGCAGTACTAAACAAGGCAAAACAGGTATTCGACAGAACATCACTTCATATTCTCTACTGTTCACTGGTTTCACCATACTTAAGCTATTGTGCAGAGGTCTGGGGCAATAACTATAAAACCACATTACATTCACTTTTTACTCTTCAAAAGAAAGCAATTCGAATCATCCACAATGCAGGTTATAGGGAACATACAAACTCACTATTTTTGCAGTCTGAAATATTGAAAATTGACGATATAGTGAAATTCCAAACAGCACAAATTCTATTCAAAGCAAAAAATAAAGAACTGCCAGGTAATATTCAGAGTATGTTTTTTTTGAAAGAAGGAAGTTATAATTTAAGGGGTTTTTGTAACTTCAAAACAATGAACGTACGTACTACAAGAAAAGGCTTTTGTGTTTCTGTTCAAGGAGTGAAACTATGGAACAAACTGAATATGGAATTAAAGCAATGTCCAAACATAAAACTGTTCAAAAAGAGTTATAAAAATATGATCTTCTCGATCTATAAAGAAAAGGAAAATATTTAAATTAAGTGAATGTCTCTATTTAAAAACAAACAAACAAAAAATTCATGATGTGATATTATAGTATATAGTATATCAGAAATCTGTTCACTATTTTTATTACAAATTATATCAGTAAGGAAGCTGACTAAATATTCACTGATAATTTATGGGACAGGGGTGGGATTAAATAAGTGTATACTTCTTCCCACTCCCTTTCAACATGTAAATTAATCAGAATGTTTTTTTGTATGTAATTTGTATAGTATATTTTTTTTCTCTCATTTCTTTTCTAAATGTACTTGTATATTGTTCACATGTTGAAATAAATTACCAATCAATCAATCAAACTCCTCACTAATATAATGCTAATTTACATCAAATTAGCATTAACTGCTCATATTGTTATAAGGAAAGAGAAAACGGTATTAGCATTTGCTGCTAATAATTATTCACCCCTAATTAGAATAAGCCGCTAAAAGCAGCCAACTTAGCATTAATTCCTCACTTTGTTGTTACCCAACGGAAAAGAGTATTAGTATTAGCTACTATCATTTTTAATAAGTAAGAGAAAACAGTATTAGCAGTAGCGCATAATGCTAATTCACGTCAACGTAGTATTAGTTAATAATGGCAGCCTACTTAGCATTAACTGCTCACTAATATAATGCTAATTCGCATCAAATTAGCATTAGCTGCTCAAGTTGTTATAAGGAAAAAGAGAAAACGGTATTAGTATTAGCTGCTAATAATTATTCACCCCTAATTAGAGTTAGCCCCTAATGGCAGTCTACTTAGCATTAACTCCTGACATTGTTATAATGCAGGGGAAAAGAGTTACCATTATCGGATAATGCTAATTCTCATCAAATTAGCATTAGTTAATAACGGTAGACTTCATATCATTAGCTGCTGTCATTCTTACAAAGCAAACAGTATGAGCATTAGCTGTTAATCCTTTTTGATCTAAAATTAGAATTAGCCACTAATGGCGTATTGTTAAAAAGTAAGAAAAAACATTGTTAGCATAAGCGGATAATGCTAATTCATCTCAAATTAGTATTAGCTAATAATGGCACCTGCTTAGCATTAGCTGGTCACATTGTTATAAGGCAAGAAAATATGGTATTAGCATTAGCTGCCAATTTCTATTTACCTAAAATTAGCATTAGCCACTAATGGTAGCCTATAGCAAAAACTTCTTAATGCTAAATGAAGTTAATTAATGCTAAGTAGGTTTAACTGAAATTAAAGTAGTGTTAGCATTAGCTGCTGATATTGTTAAAAGGCAAGATAAAACATTGCTAGCAGCAGCGGATAATGCTAACACACATAATAATTAGCATTACCTAATAATGGCAGCCTTCTTAGCATTAGCTGCTCATATTGTTATAATGCAAGGGAAAAGAGTTGGCAAAAACAGTGTTAGCATTAGTGGATAATGCTAATTCACCTAAATTAGCATTAGCTAATAATGGCTACGTACTTAGCATTACCTACTAATATTGATATAAAGCAAGAAAATATGGTATTAGCATTAGCTTCTAATGCTTTCTCATCTAAAATTAGAATTAGCCACTAATGGCATCCTATTTAGCATTAACTCTTCACATCGCAAGGGAAAAATTAGAATTCAATAAAAAAAAAAAAAAAGTGTTCACATTAGCTACTTGTATTGTTAAAAAGTAAGAAAAAACATTGTTAGCATAAGGGGATAATGCTAATTCACCTCAAATTAGTATTAGCTAATAACGGCAACCTACATAGCATTAGCTGGTCACATTGTTATAAAGCAAGAAAATATGGTATTAGCATTATCTGCCAATTCCTATTCACCTAAAATTAGCATTACCTGCTAATGGCAGTCTACTTAGCATTAACTCCTCACTAATGTGATGCTAATTCACATTAAATTAGCTTTAGCATTAGCTGCTAGCATCAGCCTACCTAGCACTAGCTGCTCACATTGTTAAAAGGGAAGAGAATACGATATTAGCATTAGCTGGTAATATTTATTCACCCCTAATTAGAATTAGCCACTAATGGCAGCATACTTAGCGTTAACTCCTCACATTGTTGTAATGCAAATGAGGCTAACTTGCATTAAATTAGACTGCTGTTATTAGCTAATGCTATTTAGCAGTAGCTGCTCACATTGTTATAAAGCAAAGGAAAACGATATGAGCATTAGGTTCTAATGCGTATTTGCCTTAAATTAGACGTAGGTGCTAATGGCAGCCTACTTAGCATTAGCAGCTCAGATGTTGTAATGCTAGGAAAAAGAGTGTTAGCATTAGCCGTTCACATTGTTATAAAGTTAAGGGAAATAGTGTTAGCATTAGCTACTCACATTGTTAAAAAAAGTAAGTGTTAGCATTAGTGCATAATGCTAATTCATGTCAAATTAGCATTAGTTAATAACGGCAGCCTATTTAGCATTAGCAGATAATGTTGACCTTGGCCCACTGGAAAAGTTAAGAACTAAAGATTTAGGAGTGTTTCTCGATAGCTCTTTCTCATTTGAGAAACAAATGAATTCTGTTATTAAAACCAGCTGTAAGCTTTATATTGTTGATTGTCATTTATGCTTAGAAATATTTACTCATATATGCTTAGAGTTGTATAATCGATTGCATAATGATAGAGGTTTGATCCTCAGTAGTCTGTAAAGACTCTGTGTGCCTTCCAGAGTGCTCTGGCTTGCACACACCACTTGGGGCCATGAGAGAGGTCGTACCCTCTCTTACTGATTTATGGTGTAGGACAGGGGTCTCAAACTCAATTTAGCTGGGGGCCGCTGCAGGCAGAGTCTGGGTGAGGCTGGGCCGCATTAGGTTTTCCACAAGAAAGGCATGGTTAAAAAATTCCAATCTTCTCAAATCTCTTTATTTTTATTTTTTAACACAAAATATTAAAATTAAATAAACAAATTAAGAATTAATAAGAAAATCAATCAATGTGTAAAACATAAATAAAATAATAATAAGATATTTTTAGTCAGTGAACTTGTGTGTTTCTTTCAGTCTTCTATATCTGCATTGTTTAGATTGAAATGTCTGTATTAACAGTTCTATAACCTTCTTCTGAACATGAATGGAACACTGTAGAAAATGAACTGTTCTTCTGAACATGGCTTCTCTTGCCTACTCCTTGCTGCTACAGACCTGGCAGCGTTTCCTCTCGCATAGCCGAGCCAGATTTGGCCTGAGGGAGGAAGCAGTTGTGACCCTCAGTATGTCTTGAAGATGATCATCCATAAGTCTGGACCTGTACTTGGACTTATTGAAGTTCAAAGTGGAGAAGAGCTTTTGGCACAAGTATGTGCTACCAAAAAGGCACATGGTCCACTTGAACATTCGGGAAAGCCGAGGGAAACTAGGGCTCAAGTCTCTCAAAAATTGTCCAAGCTTGTCTGCTTTTCCACTCACCTCCCTGAACTTTGCTTTGAGTTCAGAGTTGCACTGCAGCTCAATGAGCTCCATTTGAAGCACAGAAGGGGCATCTTGCACATCAAAGGAGAAGGGGTCCGCAAAAATGTGAAAGGTGGCTCTGTGTGTCTTGAAGTCAGCAAATCTGTGATCAAATTCCTCCTGTAGCCTCAAAATGACATCAACATACTCGTCAGCACTGAATGGTGTGCCTGCATCCACGAGTGCCTTGCATGCTGGGAAATGGCAAAGGTTTGTCTGAGAGAGCTGAGCTTTCCAGAGCGCCAGTTTTGTGGAGAATGCTCTCACGTTGTCATAGGCAGCACTGACAAGTTGCCCCTGGCCTTGTAACGTCTTGTTCAGTACATTAAGCTCATGTGTCATATCAACAAGAAAAGCTGAGTCCATGAGCCATTTGGGATCAGTTAGCACAGGAACACTAACTCCATCCTTCTCCATGAAGGCTTCACTTCTGCTCTCAACTCAAAAAGTCTCTTTAATACATTTCCCCTGCTGAGCCAACGTACCTCAGTGAAGTCGAGCACATCCCCATATTCTGACTCCATTTCCTCTAAAAAAGCTCAGAACCTTCGGTGCTTTAAGCCCCTGGATCTGATTTGGTTGATGCATTTCACAACAATAGACATCACATTGTCAAACTTCAGGCATTTGCTGCAAAGGACCTGCTGATGGATGATGCAGTGCAGAGCAATGGCCTCCTCCACGCCTTCCTCTTCCAGTTTGTTTTGTGCCACCAGTCCATGTTTCCTCCCTGTCATTGATGGCGCTCCATCTGTTGTTATTCCAACAAACCTCTTCCATGGCAAACCAACATTCTCAATGGCATCACACAGCTTGTAAATATCTGCTGAGCGGTGGTCTGGCCATGCATTGGAATTACTGTGAGCAGCTCCTCCATCACTTCAAAACTGTCATCAACACCACGGACATACATTGGGAGCTGGGCAGTGTCGGTGATGTCTGTGGTCTCATCAAGAGCGACTGAGTATACACTGAAACATTTGGCTTTCTCACACAGTTGGTCAGAAATGTCACTTGACAGGTCAGAAATGCGATCTGCTGCGGTGTTGGCAGAAAGGCTGATGTTGCTAAACTGACCTTTCTTTCCCGGACAGACTATATTTGCAGCCTGCAGTATGCACTTTTAGACAAATGCACCTTCTGTGAATGGCTTCCCTGCTTTAGCAATCATCTCACTAACCACGTGGCTCCGACTGCTGCATTATTCTCTTTGGTTGCTTTCTTGGAGAAATCTTGCTGCCTCAGTAGATCTGTTTTAAGACTGGCAACCCGGTTCGCTCTCTCGTCTCCCTGGTATTTTGCATCCAGCTCAGCATGTCTAGTTGTGTAATGACGTTTCAAATTGTATTCCTTGTGCAGCGCAACTTTCTCTGTGCAAATAAGACAGGTCGGGGTGCCCCTGTGCTCAACAAAGAAATATTGCATTTCCCACTTTTCCTGAAATTGTCGGTGCTCATCACCAACCTTTCTCTTCACCGCAGGCTTTGAAAAAGACATGTTTGGGGCTATGTGACATTTATAATTCTACTTGGTGTCACTGTCGCATTGAAGTTTCAATCAAGCGTTTAGCCGACGGACGGGGAACGTCTCAACGCGTAGAGAACGTCATTTCTGCTTCTTTTTCTTGCAACCGTAGCACGGCGATCGGCAGATAAAAAGCCGGTAGCAGTCTCCTTTGTTTTTACGCTCGATGTTCATGTCTTTCATGACGACACGAACACCGTGGCGTTTGCAGATGGTAGAAAGTGCAGGGATAGCGAGCGCAAAAAAGGCGACTGCTCACGGCGCCGGGCTGTTGTTACAGGAGAAAGAAGCGGAAATGACACCGTGACATATAACAAATAACATCAGCTGTTTCTGATGTTAGTTGTTTTGACTGCTTTTACATTATATTGAAATATATGTAATGTTCATGTTTGCTGCAATGCAAACGCAGTGATGCAAATAAAAACATGGAGCCACAAATTACGGTGCGACCCTATAATTAGTCCGGGTTACCGGGGACTGTTGTTGCCGATGAACAGGTGTCGCTATGTGACTGCAGACTAAATTGGGCTGCATTGAGTTCATGACTTTTCTTTTATCCCGCCGCCTACGCATCACTGTGAGAGTTAATATGAGATCTCTCTCTGTGGAAAAATAACTTTAAATCCCACTGACGTGTGTATAAATCTATATACGTATAATGTCCCGCTGGGCAGCAACTTAAAAAAACAACTTTTTTTGAAGTGTTGTGAACGCAGCGCGCTGGGGCGAATGTCGGCGTTTGCCCAATAGAAAGGAGGAAGCCAGCCAGGCACAGGAAAGAAAGAAACACTCCAGGGCAACGCTGCTGGAACTTTGACTCATTGAGAAATGTTTCCCTGCTTGCATCAAGCCCGGCTGGTGTCCCCTGAGATCCATATCCCACCCTGATTGGTGGGTTAATTCAGCTCCGCCCACAACACTGTAAAGTGTCATACATTATCAAACTAACATTACATTTTCATATTAAGGTGGGGCCAAAAACTATCGTCCTGCGGGCCGCAATTGGCCCGCGGGCCGCGAGTTTGAGACCCCTGGTGTAGGAGGACACCTACTCTGTGTCTGGTTAAGTATAAGAGCCCTTTGTTAGGGGGACCGCTGGACTCTTAGCACCAGCTTTGGGGTCACAGGGTCACATCTGGAACACACACACACACACACACAGACACACACAGACACACACACACACACAGACACACACGCACACACACACACACACACACACACACACACACACACACTCACTATGCACAGACTGGTACTCTTTGTTCATACCTGTGTAAGACGTCATAATGAACTTGTGCATATTCATGTAAGCTCAATAAAGAGCAGTGTTACGAGGGAGCAGACGAGAGCGACTGAGGTCAAGTGAAGGAACGGCGCTGTCACAGTTCTCTCCCTCATCAATTGTCTGGTTCCAGCGGTGGGTCTGTGCTAGACGACCCATCACCAGCTTTTTCCACTGGTTACCAGTACGTGGTAGAATCCACTTCCAGATCTGGTTGTCTTTAAATCTGTGAATGGATTGGCTCCATCTTATCTCTCTTTAACAAAAGAATCCAAGTGGAGCCCTCAGGTCTGCAGATAAGCAGCTTCTGACCAGAACTAGACGTAAAAACAGAGGTGAGCTTTATCGATGGCTGCAGCCAAACTCTGGAACAGTCGCCCTTCACATCAGGTCGTCACCAACACTGGACATTTTTAAAAGCCGGTTGGAAACACATTTGTACTCTGTAGCTTTCAATCCTGACCAGTCTTTATAGTCATTACTGTGTATGTTTCCTATTTTCTCTCTACTCTGTGCAGCACTTTGGCTCAAGCTGTTTTTAAATGTGCTGATAAATAAATGTAGATTTCTTTGAATAAAACAGTGGAGCCGAGCTTTGAGCTCAGTGTGTAACAGTGTGTGTGTGAGAGCCATGTAATGTCCATGTGTGCATGCTGACTGTGCTGCTCTGACCCCCCTCCTCCTTTCAGGGTGGAGCCTGCTGGAGTCCGATGGTTGAGACCAGGTCTGAGGAAGTGTAAGTGTGTTTTTAATGGGATTCATGAAAACAAAGCAGCACACATTCAACCATCTTCATCATGTCAGGAGTCATCATCAAAGTGTCAATCAATGAACAGATGATGGATCAATAACTGCAGCTGGATTGTGTTTGTTCTCTCCATCAGATTCCTGTCAACTCACAATCGACACAAACACAGTGAACACAAAGCTCCAACTGTCTGACAACAACAGGAAGGTGACACGTGTGGAGGAGGTTCAGTCATATCCTGATCATCCAGACAGATTTGATGGTTTTTATCCTCAGCTGCTGTGTAGAAATGGTCTGACTGGTCGCTGTTACTGGGAGGTCGAGTGGAGAGGAGACGTTTATATATCAGTGAGTTACAGAAGCATCAGAAGGAAAGGAGGCAGTGATGACTGTGTGTTTGGATGCAATGATCAGTCCTGGAGTCTGATCTGCTCTGATGATGGTCCTCATTCTGTCTGTCACAATAACAGTCGAACATCCATCTCCTCCTCCTCCTCCTCCTCCTCCTCCTCTGTCTCTAACAGAGCAGCAGTGTATGTGGACTGTCCTGCTGGCACTCTGTCCTTCTACAGAGTCTCCTCTGACACTCTGATCCACCTCCACACCTTCAACACCACATTCACTCAAACTCTTTATCCTGGGTTTAGGTTTCTCTGGACTCCTGGTGCCTCAGTGTCCCTGTGCTGAGTGGAGTGTAAAGAGTGTCTCCTGTTACAGAAACACTCTGACTGTTGAACAGATAGTTCAGTCTGTACATGTCTGTCTCTTTCACTCACAAACACGTTTTCAGATTCATGGATTCAATCAGTTGATGTTTGAAACTCTTCTAAATGATTCCTTGTAAACTTCTTCAGTCACAAACAAACAGGAAGTGATGTCACATGTGTTCCTGTCCACACAGCAGAATGAGTCTATTGCTGACAGTGATGTACAAACAGAGTGAGCATTTCTGAGGCCCAAAATAAACTGAGTAGTTCACTGAATGAACAATGGACTGTGAGCTCAGTTCCTTCATCATTAGTATGGATTATATATGTATATGTATTATATTAGTATCATATATATCAGGTGCTGCTGCTTTCAGTCATTGTGCAAATGTGCTGTTTGTAAGCTTGTAAAGCTGCAGTCAGCTGAGACTGAAGAAGTCACCTGATCAGTGAGCAAACGTTTCTGAAAACGTCCAGATGAACAGAATCAACCTTTTGGGATCAGCCAGCAATGCAGCATCATTGTTGTTCAGCTTCAGAGGTTTGCAGGAATGAACTGATGACCAGAAACAGCTGCAAAGTCCAAGAAAATACCAGCTGGAGTTCAGCTGCATTTGAAGAAGTCAAAGAAAAGTAAGGATGGCAAAGGGCGACATTTTCTTCCAAAGAGCTGCAAACATGGTCGACGCCTCATTAGAAGAATCATCTGGACATTTGTGAGGAACTCTAACCAAGAAAGCAACGTCACACAGATCCAACAGACAGTTTCCATGACTGCAAGTGTTGAGTGGAAAAATGCTACATTGCATTATTGCATCCTCTCACCACAGGAGGCGCTGTTGGCACCACTGATTGCTGATCAGCTGTTCTCTGATGATCTGATTGATACTGTGAATAACGGGACTCACTGAACTCTGTGACACAGTGAAGATTACAGAGTTTAACTTCACCCTTTAAGACTGACCACAGAACCAAGTCCGCCAGAGCTTTTGTTATATTTTTACATGCTGTGGAGCCATTTGTGGGAGCATTTCAAGTTGCTATACATCAATACAACTGTTATAGCCCTAATTTTAATAATATGTATGCATTAAGTCCATAGTAACTACATAAACTGCAAAAAAAACCTCTGCTCATCCATCTCTGTGTGTATCAGGATACATTTGATTCATAATACACAGAAAAATCAGAGTTATTACCTGTAATAAATGTGAAAGATTCCTGCAGTGATAACCAGGCAGGACTGAAACACATCCAAGCTGTCACCACGGTAACAGCACCGTCCATCCACAGGTGAGGGGAGGAGCAAAAAGAGGGACTTTGACCATTTTATACTAAAAACACTCAACTAATGTTTCTAATATGAAACAAATAAGCCCACATTAATGTGAGCGTTTATTAAATAATAATAATGATGATTTCCTCCTGATCTCATTTCCACAGCAGAGAAAACTGTGGTGTATATTGAGGTGGAGGGTGTGGTCTGTGGCTCAGGTGTAGAGTGAGGGTGGGGTGCACCACAGCAGCATGCTGGGACTGCTGAGGGTGGAGGAGGGAGTGATGATGACATCAGAGCTGCAGCACAGAGACCAGTGAACACACAGTCTGTTCATCTTTGCATAGATACAATATACAGCACAATATTGAATGACAGACACGCTGTGGGAGCTTCCACAGATACACTGACGTCAGCATCCAGAGTCCTCCTGCTGCTCCCCCCTCAGAGCCCCGTGATCAGCACCAACACATTCAGTTAGATGACAGAGTCCAGCTGCAGCTAGAATCAGCTCCCCTCTGTGAACAACAGCACAGCGTCAGTGTTTCACACTCAGTGAAAGGAGGAAACAGCAGAAGAACACCATGTGTGCTACGTTTCCCAGGACACACTACAAACTGCACAAATACAGAGCAGCACGTGGAAGGACCTGGAGCTGCATTTACAGAGCTGCAGACAGCGTGATGTCCTGTATGGACAGGTGGAAGGAACCAAGTCCTCAGCTGGAACACTCGTGTTTGTCCACAGACAGGAAACACAGCAGGAAACTTCCTCACAGAAGTGCAGCTCATGGATAACACACTTCCTGTCAGTCAGAATGAGGCTGCAGCCAAACACAGAAAGGTGTTTTTGTCCAGATGAGCCCAGAGAAGAAACACGAGTGTTCACAGACATCAGAAGCTCAGAGAGGTGAAACATGAGGTTGGAGTCCTCGTCAGCATCCAGAAGAGCTGCTGTGAAACCCTGAGTACTCATGACAGACTCTGATGGCACAAACACATCATGATTCAAACAGAAAGACAAACATGGAGCTCCTGATCCTCCTGCATGAGAACAAGCTGACATGAGCGCTGTGTCTGAGAGTGTCTCCCTGTCACAGTGACAATAACACAGCTGCTGCTCACAGTCATTAAACTGACCTGAGGTCAGCTGTGCTCCTTACATATGAACCATGTGACCTCACATCAGTGCTGTGGATGACTGTAGTCATAGAAGAGTAGAGCTGTAGCAGGTGGTGTGAGGAGGAGGTGGTGTATTCTAGTTAACGCAGTACTGAAACACTCCAGCAGAGGGCGCTGTTAAGTCCTTATTGTAACACAGTTACTGTGTACAGTTAGACTTCATACATAATCTGCACTTATTTCCATCAGACATGCTGTCAGGAAATGATTGGTTTCTATTGATTCTACTTCCTGTTGACTCGTTTGATGACAGTGAAACAATCACAGCTGATTGTGTGATGATGTAAACTGTCACTGTTACATTCAGTGTGTGTGACATAATGTTAGTGCAGGCTGATAACAGCCTGGTTCTGTTAGAAACACATGAACGTGTCCATAGATCAGTGTGTGTTTAACATGAGAGCTTCAGCCCTGCTGATGTGTTAAATAAAGACATGCAGGAAAACTGATGAGACTCTGAAATAACTCTTTATATTTATAATGTAACTCTGCATCAAAAGAACAACAAAGGATCCCAGACAGGTTTCTGTGAACAAAGACCATTCTGATGTTTCTGTGTTTCTAACACTTTGACATTATTAGTAAACAGACTGCAGTGAGCAGCATTTATAAAGAGCTTCTATATAAAGATATGACAGCTGTTTGACAAGTTTATCACTCTGTGTTTGGACCTGATCAGTCCAGCTGTTTACTTGAAACATGTTCATTTACCTGTTCTGTTATATTCATGTTCTTGTCTCTGTTGAAAACACATTTTAATGTCCCTCAGATTTTTCTCCCAGATGAATAAATATAAAAATGACACAAACTGACTGCAGCTACTTTTTGTCCTTTCTGTCAAAAACCTTCATGTGACTCATGAGAGACACGTTTCAGCTGTTTGTGACAGATCAGAGGCCAACAAGTCATTTATAACACTTTCCATCATTGTTTAAAGTTCTCAGTGTTTCTGTGTTGCTGCGTATAGGATCTCCCAGCATCATCACTGTGCTGTCCAATCATTGTGTGCGAGGTTACCCTTATAGTGCGATGTGTGTTTGCACAAAGAGAAGCATGTGTGTCAAATATAAATAAGCACAGAACAGAAACAGCTGCTCGTTTCTTCTGTTTAGAGTCAAGTTAGTGTTTTGTGTCTTTGTTTGAGGCCTGATGTCGAGCAGAGGTGTGTGTAACTGCACTGCTCTGTTATATGTGTGAAGTGTGTGCTTCTCTTCAGCATCATCTTTGTCACTGCTGATTCCTTTGTGTCATCATGTGTTGAGAAGAGAGAACAGTTATAACGGAGGAGCAAAAGGAAGCCCTGAAATCTGCATCAACAAGGAAGTGTTGGCTCACCAGTGATCCCAGCAGAGCCACTGGTTTGGCTCCAGTTGTTCTAGATTCAATGATGTTGCTGCTACAGATACATGTCAGCATCTTTATTGAATTTAATATGAAGCAGAAATGGTGTCATTAGGAGAAGAAGAGGAGAACAAGTCCGGCGAGGAGGCAGCAGCTCTTAAAGATGAAACAGCAGCTCAGCCCTGAGCTCAGAGAGCTGCACATGAAAAAGCTCCTCAAGCAGATCCTGTCAGAGGTTTGTCATCAACAGGAGGAACTGTTCACATCATAGGATGAAGATGCTGTCAGCTGGATGAAGAAGGTTATTTAATGGCAAACGTTCACACTGAAGTCAAATTGTTGTCGTGTTGAACAGATTCATGTACTGATCGTCTCCAGAATGTTAGAAGAGCTTCAATGAATCATTAGAAACAACTTACAGCTGCACAGCTGTGTCAAACACATCTGTGTGTCATTGTGGGATTGTTGTGTTTCTACATGTGACACACGTCTAAAACATGCACACAATCTGAACACAAACAGGGACTCATGTGTTCCCACAGCCAGATGCTGAGAGCCATTTCCTTGTAGTCCTGTGTCTACATACATGAACCATTAGATGTTATTGGAATGATTGTCAGCTCTGATAGTTTCATGTGTGTTTAGCTGGACGCTGTTTGATCCTCGACATGTTTAAAGGTGTCCAGTCCTGAGACACTGGGGCTGGAAACAGCTGTGATGTCATTGGACTGTCACACAGACAGAAGTGCATGAAGTGAGCAGCCGAGGAACCGCTGATGTTTTGGATTCAACAGCATTTGAAAGGTCGACACAGACACATTTGCACACAGAAAGCTGAATCTGTCATATGCCACAGTGAACTCACTGTTCAGTGTTTTTCAGGAAGCTTCTTAACTGCCTCTGCTGCCAAACAAGCAGCTGATGTCCTTGAGAAGAAGCTGAAGAAGTCTTCAACAACTACTTTTAATACAGGGGCTCAAAAACAACAACATCTTTATTATATATCAGGACACAAAGTCATTTCATCTCAAAGGGAAACAGCTTTATTTGGAATAACCAGCACTATCAACTGGTTTGGGATCTCCACCAGTTTCATGTCTTTGCAGCTTCTCCAACAAAGTTCCTGTAAAATCAGCATGTTTGTCTTTATTGGTTTGATAGTGATTGATTATTCAGTCCCAATCTGCTGTCATGTAAAGAACAAAATGATGTTTCTATGAGTCACAAAGCTCCAGATGTTGTCGGCTTCACAAAGAAAACAAAGAACTTAAACACAAAGTGTTTGGAGCCAAAATGTTCCCAAGCTGCTCTTTTTGAAATGGCAGAGGTACAGTGGTGTCTAACAGCACACTGTGGAAGGCAAACATGTTATTGTTGGATGAAACTTCATGAATCCTTTGTAGATTTGAGCTGTTGGAGCCTTTCTTTTCTCTTCAGGTGTACAGATGCTGAGGAGGCAGGTGAAGCAGGTGGAGCTGTTGTGATGCTGGCAGAGGGTGTGTCTTAGTAACTCTGTGAGGCAGAACTGGATCCAACATTGTGGATGTGTTGATGTTGGAGCCATTAAGAGTCTCTGGCCACACTGTAGGATTTCCCTTTGATCCACTGTGGGGGCATTTTGGAGTCTGTCAGTGAAACTCTTCATGTTTGTGTTTGACTCCAGTTTATAGAAACAGAGAAATGTGTCATGCTTTTGTTCGGCCTCCACAAATACACACATTTGTTCATTGGTTGGACTTTTTGGAAGGAGACACATTGAAAACCATGTTAATAAGATCTTGTTGTTTCCTGTGGATCCGACACAGAGAGTGGACTTCAGACAGAAAGCGTGGAAGAGATTTTAGAGGCCGTGTGTGGCAACAGGAAGTTTCTGTGTGTTTGCTGATCTTACATGTGGAAAACAACACGTGATGTTTGTGAAGTTCTACAATGATCATTGTTCTCACAGCATTTTGAGTGGGAACAGTTCAAACTGGGAGTAGTGGGAGTTATTTACTGATTGAAACAAGCTGAATGTTTCTGTGACGATGAAGATCAGCAGCTCAGCTGATCAATGAACTGACATCTATCAGTCGTTTCATGAGATGAAGTCATCAGCAGACATTTGTTCTGACTGTGTGATGAATGTCAGAACGTCAGGGCTCTGCTTTAGTCACTGCTTGATGATCATTGGCTCATTGTTGAATCCAGGGCCCAGTCTGACCTCTGACCTTTGCTGCAGGTCTTCTGTGTTATCTCCACTTTCATGTCTGATCTTCTGCTGTATCGTCCAAAATAAACATCTGGATCATTTCCAACACTTCAGCAGATCTTTAGTTTGGGCAGTGCAGCACAGAATAACACATATTGTACTATACTGCCCACTTCCTGATCTTATTGGATCTGTGTGTGAGGTTGGTGAAGGAAACACATGTTTACTGAGTGAGTCGCTGCCATTAGGAACTAGTTTTTATATCACAGCCTGGAAATCACACAGGACCATTTCTGCAAGTGAAAAGTCGTCATTGGAGGAAAAAAATTGTAGAGTTTGTGCAACTGAAGAATTGTCCCAACTACATGTGCTGCTGACCTTTGACCTTTCCTTTTGGTGCACAGAGGAGTCTGTGGAAACATCCAGAACTGAGGCAGTGCTACAGATGCTTCAAATAAAGTGGTGTATTATCCATGTTTTCTATGGATCACATCCAGTATCCTGATCTAACGAGCCCCCTTTTTGTGGATTTTAGAGCCTCTGACTTTTGCTGCGTCTCATTTCAAGCACAAGAGCAAGAAGTGGATGAAGAAATGGGGCGAGTGGGGTCAGTGTGGTGCACGTCAGCTGTGCTCACACATGCTTTCACAAAGAACATGTGTGTTCATCGGCAGCATTAAGGTGCACTTTAGTCTTCATAATAATAAAGTATTCTGACTTTATTCTTCTGAATCCTCACAGTCATGTTGCAGCTCTGCTCTGCTTTAAGAAAATGTTCTACCAGGATGTTACTTTCCTAAACGTGTTCTCCAAATGTTCCAAAGACTTTGTTCTAAGTAGTTCTACATGATGAAACATCCACACTAAGTTTAAGAAGGACACACAAACACCATCTGTCCTTTCATCATGTGTACAAACGTGTTCAGATGTCAAATGTACCGTGAATGGATGCAAATGTGGATCGTTCCAATAAAATGAGACAGTTTTGTAAGTGGATCACAGTTTGAAGTTCATTGAAACCTATAAGAACATGTTATTCAAACCAATTTTATCCAACAGGAAGAAGCATCAGGGGAACAGGAAACATTCAAACATGTTTACTGTAAGAACTGCACAAAGGAAGGAAACACAATCCTACACACGAGCACTTTAAAATGGACATTTAGCTTTTCAAACATCAGGGAGCTGCAATAACAACACTGTGCCCATTCTGATCAGACTGAAAGATTTATAGAGATTTATCCATGTGCTGGAAAAGGATTTGATATCAACATAGATGCAGATTAGCAGGAGCATTTTCTTCATATTGATTTAGAGTTCAGTACCAGGAATATGTAGAATTAACATCTGTGTGCATGACGAGTGATGAAAATTCAAAGTCAGACTTTCAAAGGATGTCAGAATTGGTGTCTCTATCTGTGACTGTCCCAGAGGAACCTACCTGAGGGATTATTACAGATCTGTCTATATAGAAAGACTTGCATTGATTCACAGTGTACAATTCTTTCTAATCTATTAACATCTTCCTCCAAATCCTGTTTCTGCTGTTTAATGACATATGTCTGAATACAGACAGTGGAAAAATGTCAGTTTTAGTTTTACTGGATCTCAGTGCAGCATTTGATACAGTTGACCACAACATATTACTCAAACGACTGGAGAACTGGACAGGTCTTTCAGGAACTGTACTAAACTGGTTCAAAACATACGTAGAAAACAGGAAATACTTTGTATCAATAGGTAACTTCACATCCGAGCAGACAAGTATCACATGTGGAGTTCCCCAAGGTTCCATCTTGGGACCCTTTCTGTTTAACATTTACATGCTCCCACTGGCACAGATTATAAAGAACAACAAAATAAACTGTCATAGCTATGCAGATGACACACAAATATATATCACAATGTCACCAGGAGACCAAGGCCCCGTACAATTTTCTCCAGCTAAACAAAAACAAAACTGAAGTAATAGTCTTTGGCACCAAAGAAAAACGATTACAGGTCACCAGAAAACTTCAATCTATACATCTAAAAACCACAAACCAGGCGAGAAATGTGGGTGTAGTGATGGATGCAGACCTAAACTTAGAAAAACACATTAAGACAATAACAAAATCAGCTTACTATCGCCTCAAGAATATTTCAAGGATAAAAGATCTGATGTCTCAACAGGACCTGGAAAAACTAGTCCATGCATTCATCTTTAGTAGGCTTGATTACTGTAACAGCATCTTTACAGGTCTACCTAAAAAATCAGTCAGACAACTACAGCTCATTCAGAACTCTGCTGCTCGAGTCCTCACTAAGACCAAAAAAGTGGACCACATCAGTCCAGCTCTGAGGTCTTTACACTGGCTGCCTGTCCGTCAGAGGATAGACTTTAAAGTTCTGATGCTGGTCTATAAAGCTCTGAATGGTTTAGGACCAAAATACATCAGTGACCTCCTGACCCAGTATGAACCTTCCAGATCCCTCAGGTCATCTGAATCCGGTCTTTTATCAGTTCCCAGAGTCAGAACCAGACACGGAGAAGCTACATTCAGCTTTTATGCTCCTTATATCTGGAACAAACTCCCAGAAAGCCTCAGATCAGCTGAAACACTCAGTTTAGGGCTGAGGGGCTCAAACCTCCTGCTGTTTCTACTGGACCATAAATTCTACTTTATGATCATCTTCAAAAATAAAAACGTGAGTTTATTTGTGAACTCTGTGAAATGTGTCTGATGTTTAGTTTGAACCAATCCTGTGTCAGCTGCAGCCACATCATTGCCACACATACAAATGGGTGTGTTCCTGTTTAGACCTGCTGGCTGTCAATGGGCTTCATTCCATTTCAGACTGCCGGTGGTCGGCTGTGATCTAAACTCAACATGGCTCCTGTGTTAGAAGAGCCTCTGATTTTAAACTTTGCACATTTAATAGTTTCTTTCCAACACTGTGGAGCTACCAGTCCAGTATATGTAGCCCACAGTAGATGGAGTTATCAAGCTGACTGACAAACATCAGGACTCATGTGATCCCTACATGTGGACCTTTCACAGATGGATCCAAGTGCAGATTCAACTCTGCATCACATTTGACTTCAGCTGTTACACACTTTCTAGCTGTGTCACTTCCTGCTTTTTGGATCAGATAGTTTATTCATGTCCACAAATGTTTGGCTGCATGTTTTTATCATCTATATTTCCAGTCTTCATACAGCCGATATTTCATGTGAACTCCAACCTGCCAGCTGCCATCATGTTTTCAGGGTTCATTCAGTGTTGAAATGTAGGACAAACAGCAGCACATGTTCTCTAAATGTTTGCTGCAGTCATTTTACATGAAGCTGATACTACATGAGACATTTTCCATATTTACTGTCTTTGAACAGAGAATAATAAAGCCATCAAACATATACAGGCTGTGCAAATACAAACTTCTGTGGTGCATTTGATGACCTGCAGAGGAGAACAAGTCGGGCTTTTCAGCCCTAACACAACCTCTTTGTTCTCAATACTACAAAACCTTCAAAGGCTGATATGCAAGTTTGCATGAATCACCAACACAGTTGTGTTTGTTTCTAGTATAATTATAAATAAGCTGATCAAATATCTGCTGACTGATTAGATCCAGTATCTATTACAGATGAACTGGATATCACAGCATGTTGTTAATCCGTCATATCAAACTAAACCGTGTTGCTGGTGTAAATATCCTCCAATAAAGTCAGATGAGGGCTGCTGTTGCCAGGTAACGATGATGTCACACTGGATCTTCTGATCTTTAGCATCAGAAGATCTCGGAGTCTGATGTTGGCTCATGTGTTGTTAAACACCAACATGACGTTCTACTAGTCAAGGCCTCAGCTTCACCCACTGATGCTGATCACACAGACCCACTAATAGAACTGTTTTATCAGGGTTTGATGCAGCGTCAGCATTAATGTCACATTTAATCAGACACATTTACATTACAAGCCCACTACAACCATATGGAACTCCAAAGTGTTCAAAATTAAATAAATAAATAACTCATGATGAAATAAATAACTATGTGAATAAATAAGACACAGATATGTAATGTGAGAATGATATTGTGAAATAATTGAACACATTTTGAAAAAAAGCTCATTATTGTGAAATATATTGCATTCTGCTATATAAATTTACTTATTATTGTGAAATATTATTTCATGATCATTATTTTTCACAATAACAGAAATTATTCCTGAGGCATTTTATTTATTCCCAGCCATTTTTATTCCAAAATGTCCTTTTTTTCAAAGTCAGTCTTTATTTCAAAATCCCGTTTTTCCCAATGGCCTATTTATTTCATCATTATTACACATTATTTGACCACGAGCAATCTTTTCTGGTTTGACGCCGTCTTTGTAGCCAGAAACCAGCTCTCTCCTCGGCTTCCTCCACTACACGCTTCCCCCACGCCAGTCTCCTCCGTCACTATAAAGGGGAGAGTCATGAGCTCCATCACCCTCACCTGTGCCGTCCAACGTCCCGCCACCAGCCTCCGCTGCAGCAGGCCAGAGACCACACCCCTGCCACAATAAGTAAAAGTATATCCTTGCTGTACCCTTAATGCTAAATGTGCTAAATTAACCGCTGCCTTTGCCCCTTTGGGATTATTCTTATGTCACTGGGATGTTGACCTTTGACCTTCACATTAGAGAGATGGGCAGACATAATTAGTGTATGAATTTTAAAGTAACAGGTAATAAAGAGAGTGTAGCAAATGTAGTCAGGTTTATTACTCTGTATCACACATGAGTGCCCGAGGGAGGCGGGGCTGACTGGGGAGACACAGGAAACAGAGAGACAGGGCTGACTCGACATGAAACGATGAAACGTGGGACACGGGAACAGAAACTAAACACAGGCTGAAATGAACACTGAGGGAGGGAGAACTAAGATTACTGAGAGCCTGATAAATAAGAAGAACAAAAACCAAGAAAAACAAGAGTCAAAGAAAAGCAAAAACACAAAGCATTGGGCCAGGACCCACTGCTGTGACATTTATATGTGATAAAAACATTAAAAACTGCTCAGATGTTGAAATCTTTCTACGTATACTTTAGGTTCAGCTCTCCAGCCTGGCATTTGGTTAAGCATGATTCAAACATTTGATTTTGTTTAACTGGTTTTAATTATAGTTACTTTTTGTGAACATTTGTTGCAGCATTTAAAAATACATCATTTATTTTCAAACTTTTATTTGATTTAGAGCATCATATTTGACCAACGTAAATGTTTTAATTTCATATAAAATAACTGAAACAGTGAACTAAATATCTGAAATCTTTCCTTCCTTAAAAGTTATAATCCTACTTAAGTTATAGTGCAAACGCTTAAGCAACAAATATACTTGATGCTAATTAATTAATATTTCCCTTTGATGTTGCAACTATGCGGTCACTTCTGTCTTTAAACAAAATAATATTTTCCAGTTACAGAAATCATAAAGTCCAAACTACACTGAAAAAAATATGTTGTTGGATTTACTTAATTCAATGGTGGACATTTGTTGCACACAGATGTTTTGCTTTGGCAGCAACTTAAACAATTGAGTTAAATTAACACAATTTATTCAAGTTCAATAAGCCTGTGCAATTTGTGTTGATAAAATGTGACTTAAACATGTTTTGATGAAGTAATTTGAGCTCTTGGAATATTTTAATCCTTCACAATTTTCTCACTTTATCCCAACACCATTCAATAACTTTTACCCAATACTACTTGGTCACTTAAATACTACATGTTATCTTCAAATTACATTTTGCTATTATATTCTAGTATCAAATACACAATTTTCAAATGGAGGCCTTATAACAGATTATATTGTTCTCTTCCAAGATGGTTGCTGGCATCCACCAGTAACCTTTCTTTTTTTCTTTTTTTCTTTTTTTTTTTTTTTTGCCTGTCCCATTTGGTTCTTTAGCCATCAGAATTGTTGTCTGAAGACCAACAAGGATACCCAATGGATTTACTTTGCCAAATGGATCTTCGTGGCATTGCCATATTGGTCCATTTGGTCGATCTTTGTTTTTATTATTTATTATATTTTATTTTCAGATGTTACAGATGGGACAGACATGAGTGAGGGATAGGAAAGGGAGAAAGAAAGAGGAAGGAAAGGAAAAACAGAAGGGGAGAGGGACAGTGAGAAAGGGGGGGAGAAAAAAAATAAGAATCTCCTGGATCACCTGTTGAGAGAAGAATAGAAAACAAGCAAAAAAACAAAAAAAACAAAGCAACATACTAAACACAACACCATCGCATTAATCTAGCTAAGTGTAAACAGCAGTAAATACTAAATATTCAATGTTGTTGTGCAGCACGCAGGACAGATGTGCTTCGAAGTAGTAGCCAAGAAAGGTGTAATTTAAGTCTACGAGCAGTGAACACCCGTGTGCATACCTGTGTGGATCAGCGTGCTTGCATTCCAAAGGTTTCTCCATGTAACGATCTGCTAGGGAGTGTGGGGGGGCCACAGCCCCGTCCTCCAGGGTATGAAGCAGGTATGGAGGAGATCAAAACTCCAGACATCCAGAGGCCCCCAGAACACAAGAGACCATGGAAAACCAACAGAGGGGCAGCTGCGCCACTGTCCCAGCAAGAGCTGAGGAGAGTCCCAGATGAGGGTTCACTCAGCAGCCGCGGAGCAGAAGCCAGGGGGAGTTGCAGTGACGCGCCCGTGAGCTCCGCCGGCAGCCAGCTGTGCCTGAGTGACCGAGCCCCAGGCCGAGAGGCCGGGGGCACCCCACCTCCGAAGTGGTCCGAGCGAGCCCCAGGTTCCAGGCCCCAATAAGCGGCCGCCAAGGAGTGAGCCGGTGTGTACCTGGACGCCCACCCCCAGACACAAAGAACCACCAACGCACCGACACCTGAGGGAGTCCGCCACCGGCAGGGGAAGTGGTGGTGGGTGGAGATAGGCCTCCAAACCTTGGAGGGCCTGAGGTGTCCCCAGAGAGGTGGTGTCTGATACCCAACCTGACATATAGACACAGACATACAGGCACACACAGACACAAACATCCATTCCCCCCCTCATGCTCTCCTATGCACTCACTCCACACTCAACCAACGTGGAGACAGACATAAAGAGACGCTGTACACACGATCACACTCCCCAAGCATACTCTACAAACCGGGTCTAGGTACCCTTGCCCCTGGAGGGGGGAACTGCACCCAGACCCAGGTGGTGTTACCCTTTTCCCTGCGGTGGGGAGAGGCAGACCGCCCCGACTCCGTAGCAGCAGGGAGGCCCCACACTCCAGACCGCAGTCGGACGGCCAACTCCTCCTAGCCCTCCCGCTCCAGCAGGCCGCAGAGAATGGGGATGGGAGAAGACTCCAAACCTCCCTCCACCCGCTCATTGTAGTGTTGATGCATGTGTGTTCTAATGTGCAATTAAAACTCAGGAGGGCATGGAGCTACCTGCCAGAGAGCAGCAGGTAAGCGCATAGTCCCTCCTGATAGCCCTCAATGTCTAAGTGTATTTAAAATTGAGAGGTGGGCAACGACGCCAGGGGTGAGGTGTACACCCTGATGGTAATATGGACTCCGTGATTGTGCCCACCCCCAAGATCCTATATGTATGTGTAATGAGAGTGTGAATAATGTGAATGTCTAAGTTGTGGGATAAAATTGAGGCAGAGGCAGCCGGAAGGGGACAGAGGGGGGGGGGTAGCCTCCTCTGCACCCTGGTGACATACCCCTACTCCAAGACCCTGCATGTGTGGGTGGTAGATCGACCGGTAAATTGAGAGCTTCGCTTTTACACTCAGCTACCTCTTCACCACGACTGACTGGTGCAGCGTCCGCATTACTGCAGCCGCAGCCCCAATCCGTCTGTCGATCTCCAGCTCCCTTCTCCCATCACCCCGAGATACTTGAACTCCTCCACTTGGGGAAGGAACTCATCCCCGACCCGGAGTGGGCACTCCACCCTTTTCCGGCTGAGAACCATGGCCTCAGATTTGGAGGTGCTGATCCTCATTCCCGCTGCTTCACACTCGGCTGCGAACCTTATACACAGTAGGGTAATATTGTAATATTGTGTTGAAGCACAGTACGTATCACTCCGCGAGGCTCAGCCGTAATGCTCTGACAATCCATCAAGTGGTGCAGCTCCGTAGCTTACCAAAGTCGTACTAAAACATTTTTTGACAGATTGCTTAGCGCTGTGTTCCACATAAAATCGGTTCGCGGCCATCAAGCACAACCAGAATTCATACATAAGGCGCGCTGTCAACTTTTGAGAAAATGAAAGGATTTTAGTCCGTGCACCACCTCTGGGCTGCATGGCGTTAGCGTGGTTAGCTAGCTAACACGTTGACAACGTCCAGCCCCACACACGGGTCGATGCGCAGTATCGTTAACGGAGATTTGCCGTGTCCATCTTGTCGCTTCCTGCAGGTGAAGCGATGGGGGAGGAGGGGGAGTTGTGTTCAGTGAAGGAGTGGCGAGGCCGAGTAACGTTGTAAAGGCGAAAGTGGACGAAAGAAAGGCAAACTTGCGGCTCCACAAGTATAATTATAACGTAACATAGACTATATCGATATAAAGGATATTGTCACATCTTATATCTCGTATAAAAATATATCGATATTTTTTAAAAACTCGATATATCGCCCAGCTCTAATATCAAACATCCTTGAAAGAGTAGTTGTCAAACAGCTAACAGATCATCTGCAGAGGAATGGTTTATTTGAAGAGTTTCAGTCAGGTTTCAGAGCTCAGCACAGCACAGAAACAGCTTTAGTGAAGGTTACAAATGATCTTCTTATGGCCTCTGACAGTGGACTCATCTCTGTGCTTGTCCTGCTAGACCTCAGTGCAGCATTCGATACTGTCGACCATAATATCCTATTAGAGCGATTAGAACATGCTGTAGGTATTACAGGTACTGCGTTGCAGTGGTTTGTATCATATCTATCTAATAGACTCCAATTTGTGCATGTAAATGGAGATTCCTCTTCACACACTGAGGTTAATTATGGAGTTCCACATGGTTCAGTGCTAGGACCAATTCTGTTTACATTATACATGCTTCCCTTAGGCAGTATCATTAGAAGACATAGCATACATTTACACTGCTATGCAGATGACACCCAGCTCTATCTGTCCATGAAGCCAGATAACACACACCAATGAGTTAAACTGCAGGAATGTCTTAAAGACATAAAGACCTGGATGGCCGCTAACTTTCTGCTTCTTAATTCAGATAAAACTGAGGTTATTGTACTCGGCCCTGAAAATCTTAGAAATATGGTATCTAACCAGATTCTTACTCTGGATGGCATTACCTTGGCCTCCAGTAACGCTGTGAGGAACCTTGGAGTCATTTTTGACCAGGATATGTCCTTCAACGCACATATTAAACAAATATGTAAGACTGCGTTCTTCCATTTGTGCAACATCTCTAAAGTTAGAAATATCCTGTCTCAGAGTGACGCTGAAAAACTAGTTCATGCATTTATTACTTCCAGGCTGGACTACTGTAATTCATTATTATCAGGATGTCCTAAAAACTCCCTGAAAAGCCTTCAGCTGATCCAAAATGCTGCAGCAAGAGTCCTGACAGGGACTAGAAAGAGAGAGCATATTTCTCCTGTTTTGGCTTCCTGTTAAATCCAGAATTCAAAATCCTGCTCCTCACATACAAGGTCTTAAATAATCAGGCCCCATCTTATCTTAATGACCTTGTAGTACCATATCACTAGAGCTGGGCGATAGAACGATAATGATATGTATCGCGATATAACTTTTACTCGATAGAGAAATTAAGCTATCGCGATAGACCTCGCCGCTCTTGTCCTCTTAAATGCCGCAGCTTTGTTTACTTTTTCCCACCGAGGCTTCTAGACTTCTGATTGGCCAACATTTCTGCACGGTTAGGAATCTAGCTCCACCTGCTGCTTTGGCATGTTCATAGCAGCGTTTTCCTTCATTCCTGCCTTTATGTGTGGACGGGATTATTTTTGAAAACGAAAACGGAAAATCTCCGTTTTCAAAAATACCCGTGTACATGTGGACGTAGCCTCAGTCTCTGACTGGAAATGCTAATTCATCATTCGGCTTTTGTCAGACTAAAGTAACTGTTAAAACTGTTTGAAAAGCTCAGCTATACAACAAGGAGAGATTGAGAATTTCCTTTTAGTTCTCAGTTTATTTGATATTGACAAAAGTTAGTCAGTTTTGTCTGTTCTTCTGTAAAACAAACTAAGATTTATTTTTAGAATTAATATTTTGTTTCTAAGTGGAATTGACAATTTAGTCTGTTTCCTTTGTTCTATTTTGAAACTTAAACGCTTTAGCGGCTGCCTTTTGTGTAGTTTGCAATATTTGCCTTTATTTATCTGAAAAAGTCTCATGTTCCTTAAGTACATCTACCCTGTTGAACTTATTATGGGAAATAAATATTTAAATAAAAACAAGCTGCTGATTATTTCACATTTTACTTGTGAGCAACGGCACATTTAAATCTTACAAATATAGTTATTTGGCTTATATCGTGATAGATATCGTTATCGCCTGAAATGAAAAAAACATATCGTGATATGAAAAAATCTCATATCGCCCAGCTCTACAAATCACCCTATTAGAGCACTTCGCTCTCACACTGCAGGCCTACTTGTTGTTCCTAGAGTATTTAAAAGTAGAATGGGAGGCAGAGCCTTCAGTTTTCAGGCCCCTCTTCTGTGGAACCAGGTTCCAGTTTGGATTCAGGAGACAGACACTATCTCTACTTTCAAGATTAGGCTTCTAACTTTCCTTTTTGCTAAAGCATATAGTTAGGGCTGGACCAGGTGACCCTGCACCCTCCCTTAGTTATGCTGCAATAGATGTAGGCTGCCGGGGGATTCCCATGATGCATTGAGTTTTTCCTTTCCAGTCACCTTTCTCACTCACTATGTATTAATAGACCTCTCTGCATTGAATCATATCTGTTATTAACCTCTGTCTCTCTTCCACAGCATGTCTTTATCCTGTCTTCCTTCTCTCAGCCCAACCGGTCGCAGCAGATGGCCGCCCCTCCCTGAGCCTGGTTCTGCCGGAGGTTTCTTCCTGTTAAAAGGGAGTTTTTCCTTCCCACTGTCGCCAAAGTGCTTGCTCATAGGGGGTCATATGATTGTTGGGTTTTTCTCTGTATCTATGAAGCGCCTTGAGGCGACTTTTGTTGTGATTTGGCGCTATATAAATAAAATTGAATTGAATTGAATAATTTCTCCTGCCTTAAGAAAAGTCCCTTCACATGGCACAGAAGAGGCTGGAGTGCAGAGAAACTGATAGAGATGCAGTTATACAGTCTACCTGGGCCCCACAAACTATCAGCTAAAGAGAATAAATACATTAAATTGCTGCACATTTTGTAGACTACCATTTTAAGATTATTTTAAAAATAAAATATATCTTTTTATAACATTAAATGTTACGAGTCAAATGGAAGTCTTTCTAAAGATATTTAATGATATTTATATTATGAAAAACAGATTTTTGACATTTTAAGTTTTTCCCCTTTCCAAATAAAATAAACACGCACAAAACAAAAGCAAACAGCCAGAACACAAAGCTGGAAAACCCACCCAATTGACCAAAATCTACTCAAAATACTCCCACACAACAGAACCTCCTCACTCCCAGTGTGTTCATTTTTTTGACACACGCACCGGAGCGTCAGCTTCAAGCGAGCCATCACTACTCTACCAGATTCAAGACAGTGGAGAGGTGAGCTGTGTCACCAGAGCCATGTTCTGTTGAGTTTTGTTAATACAGTTGATTTGGGGGAAGTTTCACATTAAATTAAGTTCACTGTAAATAAATTGCTCACCTTTGGAAACCTGAAATGTCTGCGTAGTCTGCTTCCCACCACCTTCCTTGACATTTGAGTCTGACAATCTCAAATACTGGTTAGTGTAAATGGGACATAGAAACCTTTACATTTAATCCCTTCACCTGATATCTAGTGTCAAAGAATATCAAAGCTGTAAAAGCTGTGTACAGCTATTAAAACAAGCTCGGCTTTACAAAAGACATGCCCTTGGATAAAAGAGTCTATCTTAAACTTAAGGAGAATATGCTGCAAAACGGGATGACTATGGAAGAAAAGCAAACTCCTTAAATGACAAATGAAAACTGTTAGATCAAATATTTTTCTAGACTCATATCAAAAAACAAGAGAAATCCCAAGTTTCTTTTTGACAAAATTTGTGATATTGTCTCCCCAGATGTGGTACCTTTAGATGTACACTCTAAAGTAGATAGTAGTAAACTCCTCTGATTTTTTGTTGACATGATTAAAGAAATCAATGCTGAAATCTCCCCAAAGCTTTCTTGTTCTCCGAGTCAGGCACTCCCTTTGTACTCCTGGTCAACGTTTACAACTGCAAAATATATATTGAAATAGCAGCCCTGGTGGACAAAATGAAGCCACCTACAAGCCCCTAAGACATTGTCCCCACTAAGCTCTTCATCAATGCTTTTGACACCATTGGTCCTTGGGTTGGGAACCTTTTTAATGTTTCTCTTCAGACTGGGGTGTTCCCCAGCTTTTTTAAATATGCCATTGTGGAACCAAGACTCAAAAAACCCAACCTGGATCCAACACTACTTTAAAATGTAATCTCCAAACTCCCATTTATGTCAAAACTCCTTGAGAAGGCAGTAGCTTTCCACCTCACAGCATACTTGGAGAACTATAACTTCAATGAGCGTTTTCAGTCTGGGTTCTGTAAATTGCATTCCACTGAGACAGCACTACTGAAAGTTACTAATGATATTATGATGTCAGCAAACTCCGGAGAATACACAGTCCTAGTCTTGTTAGACCTTACCTCAGCCTTTGATACAGTCAACCATACCATCCTGATAAACAGACTGAGAGACCTGGTTGGGATGTCTGCTCTGTTCACTGGTTTTCTTTTGATATATCTGAAAGGAGTTTTAGTGTGTCTGCAAACCAGATCACGTCGGAATCTACAGAGTTGTTGTGTGGAGTTCCTCAGGGCTCTATGCTGGGACCTATTCTGTTTTTAATATACAATTTTCCTTTAAGCCAGATAATACAGCAGTTTCCTGAAGTATCTTATCATTTCTTTGCTGACAATATTCAGCTATATTATTCTTTTAAGCCTGCTGAAGCTCATAAGCTCTCCAATCTGATTGACTGTTTAACCAACATTAAACAATGGTTGAACAATAATTGTTTACAGATAAACCCGGCAGAAACTTTGATGATTGCACCAGACAGTGCCTGATATTAAACGGCGACTGGGTGACTGAGGTTCCTCACAGAAACATAACCTTAGAAACCTGGGTGTTATTTTCGATGAAGCTTTTTCTTTAGAGGGACATTTAAATCAGACAGTAAGAACCGGCTTTTTTCACTTGAGGAACATTTCTAAACTTAGATCCATTGCGTCAACAAGTGAACTCGAGATGATAATACATGCTTTTGTCTCTACAAGACTTGACTACTGCAACAGCCTGTTTACTTGTCTAAACAAGAAAGGGCTAGCTCGTCTACAGGTTGTTCAAAACTGACAGCAAGGCTACTGACCCGCTCGAACAAGGGAGCTCATATGACCCCTGTTTTAAAGTCGGTGCACTGGCTACCAATCAGATTTAGGTTCCATTTTAAAATTCTAGTTTTAACTTTTACATTTTACATTACAGGAACTTTTCTCTTTGTGTCCAATATCAACACTGTGACTCCTCAGAGTGTAAACTTTACTTCAGCAAAACCAAAAACTGAGTTGTAGAAGTCGTCACACCAAATGTCTTATGATAACAAGAAAAAAGATGTTTTCAGTACACGGCCTGAACTTCTTCCTCAATTTCTTCTTCTTCCGTCAGCTTATGTTGAGATTATTTCAGTTTGTAGATGATCAGATTACTTAATTGTAATTTACATAATTAAACTAAATGGCCTGTAAAATGGCCTGTAATTATATAGCGCTTTACTAGTCCCTAAGGACCCCAAAGCGCTTTACATATCCAGTCATCCACCCATTCACACACTGGTGATGGCAAGCTACATTGTAGCCACAGCCACCCTGGGGCGCACTGACAGAGGCGAGGCTGCCGGACACTGGCGCCACCGGGCCCTCTGACCACCACCAGTAGGCAACGGGTGAAGTGTCTTGCCCAAGGACACAACGACCGAGACTGTCCAAGCCGGGGCTCGAACCGGATACCTTCCGATTACAAGGCGAACTCCCAACTCTTGAGCCACGATCGCCCAGTGTGTGTGCTTGCTGTTTACCTCTGTCAATTTTCTTACTGTTTGTTCTGTTTCTGATGATTCTTGTCACTGAAATCAACTCAAAACTGGGGAACACCAAAACCCTTTGGATCTTCAGTTTTTTGCCATCGGCTTTCAGAGCTCTAATCAGAAGAAACAAACAGGGTATCCTCTGCTCCTGGCTGATGTTCCTGATTACTTGCTACATAAAGTGCCACCACCTGCTCCGACACACCGCCACAGACACCGGGGTAAACGTGCCGGTCGGCTGGTGAAGTTTAAAGCTTGACTTATCTTTTCTTCAGCGGCCGCTCCAGCTGGTTATGGTCCCTTCCGCCACATCCCAAGGCGTCTCCTGGATCCTGTTATCTCCTGTCTGGTTACTGTTGTGGGCTTAGGTGTCCATAACCCTGCTCACTGTTTTTTGCATTGTGGGAGTCATGGAATAAACTTTTTGAATTTGCTCCCATTAACTTTGGCTTCACCGACAACTTCTACCCAGGCTCCAGCTCCAATGAAGGTGGCTCTAACAAATGCGTGGTCCTTAGCAAATAAAGCTTCATTATAAATTATTTTTCCTCCAATGGATTGGATCTGCTTTTTGTGACTGAGACACAGATGAGAGTTGGAGAGTCTAGCATTATTTCTGGACTGTTACCCTCTGACGGCTCATTTCTTAATGCTCCAAGGATGTCAGGTAGAGGAGAAGGAATATTGACTGTGTTCAAAAATAACTTTCACTGCAAACAACTCCATGTACCTGTTTAAACAAGTGACAATATTCACTTAATGCATGACGCCAGACCACCAACCTCTGACTCTCTCCCCCACCGATGTAGGAGCGGTGCTGAGCAGGATCAATGTCCACAAGGCTGCAGGTCCTGATGGCATCCCCGGGCGTGTTCTCAGAGCGTGTTCTGGGGAGCTTGCAGGAGTGCTCACAGACATATTCAATCTGTCCTTGGCCCACGCTGTGGTACCGGCCTGCTTCAAATCCACCTCCATCGTCCCGATACCCAAAAACTCCAACCCATCTTGCCTCAATGACTACCGCCCAGTAGCACTCACCCCCATCATCACTAAGTGCTTAGAGCAGCTGGTCCTAGCACACTTCAAATCCTGTCTCCCCCCCACCCTGGACCCCCACCAATTCGCATACCGCCAGAACAGGAGCACAGAGGATGCAGTCTCCATCGCACTGCACTCTGTCCTCTCACACCTGGACAACAACAACACCTACGCCAGAATGCTGTTTATAGACTTAAGTTCAGCATTCAATACAATCCACCCCTCACAACTCATCAGGAAACTGACAGAGCTGGGCATCAGTTCCCTCATCTGCAAATGGTTACTGGACTTCCTGACCAATCGCCCCCAACATGTCCGGCTGGATAACCACTGCTCATCTACCATCACAATGAACACCGGTGTACCACAAGGCTGTGTGATGAGCCCTTTCCTCTACTCCCTCTTCACCCACGACTGCAGACCTCCTGAAACAAACAAACAAACAAACAAACAAAAAACTTTCCACCTTAGTTAAGTAACTACATCAAATCAAAAGAATCAAGAGGGGTTTTTTTTCTTTTGCTCTTTTCATTCTTGATTTATATATTTTTCTAATACTCTATTTTTAAACATGTTTTTAAACAAGGAAAATGAACTACACCTTTTTAACTCACTGTCATAACTATTCCACAGGTTAACTCCTCTAACAGAAACACATCTCTGCTTTATATTTGTCCTTATCTTGTTTGTTTTAAAGAAATCTGTTCCCCTTAAGTCATATTGACTCTCTCTGACTTTGAACAGCTTCTGAGTACTGGGGCAAAGCAAGTTATTTTGTGCTTTATACATTATCTGTGCCATTTTATATTCAACTAAATCATAAAATTTCAGGGTATTCAGATTAATAAACAAAATGTTAGTTGGTTCTATATAGTTTGATTTTAAGGTTTATAATTCTTATAGCTCTTTTTTGTAACTTGAAAATAGGAAGTGTTCGTTTTATATGCATTACCCCATATCTCCAGACAGTAAGTCATATATGGAAGCAACAGAGAACAATAAAGTGTGTATAATGATTTTTTGTTCCGGACATGCTTTGTTTTATAGAGAATAGCAATGGTTTTTGACATTTTTGTTTTCACATGGTTTATATGAGACTTCCAACTCAGCTTATCATCAATTATCACTCCAAGAAATTTATTTTCGCACACTCTTTCAATTTCAATTCCATTAACCCTTATTTTAGATACATTTTTCATTTGTCTAGTGCCAAAAATAATCAATTTTGTTTTCTTTATATTTAATGATAACTTATTTACATCAAACCAGTTTTTTAATATATTTAACTCCTTTTCCGCTGTAGTCAGAAGCTGTTCTAGGTTTTTACCTGAGCAGTACAGAGTGGTATCATCAGCAAACAATACACATTTTAACAGTTTGGAAATGCTACATATGTCATTTATATATAATATAAATAATTTAGGGCCCAGCACAGAGCCCTGAGGAACACCAAAAGTTACCTTCAACTGCTTAGATTTTACATTATTGAATTCGACATATTGATATCTTTCATCCAGGTAACTTTTCATCCACTTGTATGCTAACCCTCTTATGCCATATCTCTCTAGTTTATTCATTAATATAGAATAATCAATTGTATCAAATGCCTTTTTTAAGTCTATGAAAACAACAACAGTATATTCCTTATTATCTATTGCATTAGATATCCCTTCAACAAGTTCCATCACTGCCATCGAAGTGGACCTTTTCACTCTAAAGCCATATTGGTTATCACTTAGGAGATTATGCCTCTCAATATATTTATCAAGTCTATTAACAAATAACTTTTCTAAAATTTTTGAGAACTGTGGGAGTAGTGATATTGGCCTGTAATTGGTAAACTGACATCTCTCTCCGTTTTTATGGATTGGAATAACTTTTGCTATTTTCATTTGTGAGGGAAACACACCAGTTTGAAAGGACAGATTACAAATGTATGCGAAAGGTTGCACTAGATATTCTATAATATTTTTAACTAATATCATGTCAATGCCAAAACAGTCAGTGGACTTTTTATTTTTAAATGTCTTCACAATGTTAATTATTTCTCTGAGTTACAGCACCAATAAACATGGAGGACACATTCTGAGTAATATGTTTATTTAGGTCGTTATTATTTCTTGACTCTGGAATTTCTTTTGCTAAATTAAAGCCAACATTTACAAAGAAATCATTAAATTCATTTGCAATGTCTTTAGTTTTATCAAGCACAATATCTTTATCTTTTTTAAAATAATCTGGATAATTCTTATTTTTTGAGCCCTTTTTGATTATACTGTTTAATATCCTCCATGTTTCTTGTGTGTTACTTCTACTTTGCTCCAATAATTTGTGGTAATATTCTTTCTTACTTGTTCTTATAATATTTACTAATCTATTTTTATATAACTTGTACTTTATTTCAGCGTCTTTTGTCCTCTGTTTTATAAATCTCTTATATAGATTATTTTTCTTTTTACATGCATCTTCTATCCCCTTTGTGATCCATGGCTTATTTGATCTGTGATGCTTTCTAGTGATCTTCATTAAAGGACAATGTTTTTCATATAGTGAAATTACAGTTGATAAGAATGCATCATACGCACTATTTGAATCTTCATGTGCAAAAACCTCATTCCAACTGTGTTCCTTTAAGTCCACCTGGAGGGCAGCAATGGCTCTTGTTGTTCTATGTCGTATCATATCAAATATTTGATTCTTTTGTTTAGTTTTAATCCCAAAATAATTTTGAAAAATTGCAAAAACAGGAAGATGATCGCTTATATCAGTTATAAGAAGTCCACCTACTATTTCATGGTCAATTTTATTTGTGAAAATATTATCTATCAATGTAGCTGTATCAATTGTTATTCTACTTGGTTTTATAATTACAGGGAAAAGGGAGTGACTATACATTGTATTTATGGTAAATGGTAAATGGTAAATGGCCTGTATTTATATAGCGCTTTTACTAGTCCCTAAGGACCCCAAAGCGGTTTACATATCCAGTCATCCACCCATTCACACACACATTCACACACTGGTGTGTGAAATCTGTTGTTTTCTGATGTCCATTTGGGTTTAGCTAATCTATATTAAAATCACCACAAATTATTTGCACTTTTTTATCATTTAGGTTGCTAAACATAGCAGCAAGTTTTTCATTGGTACGGGAACTGCTGGTACGGGAACTGCTCTGCCTCGGACCGGAAGGCGTTGCAGAGGGTCGTGAAAACTGCCCAGCGCATCGCCGGAGCACCACTTCCTGCCATAAAAGACATCTACAGGAAGCGGTGTCTGAAAAGGGCTGGGAAAATCATCAAAGACCCCAGTCACCCATCACATGGACTCTTCACCCTCCTGCCCTCTGGGAGGCGCCACAGGAGCCTCCGGACTAAGACCACCAGGTACCGGAACAGCTTCTTCCCCACAGCTGTCAGACTCCTGAACTCTGCCTCCTGACATCTGACCCACGTTAAACTCATGGACTGAACATACACATCCCCACAATGGACAACTGTACCCTCAAACACACAATAATAACATGGACTGAACCACCACTCACATCCACTAGCACTTTATATAGCCTCTGTAGAAACTATCTACACCCTCACTTATCTTAACTGCACTACTGTATAGCTCTGTGTAAATAATCATTCTGTACATTCGATAATCTTTAATCCTACAACTGTTTACAACTTGCATAGTTCCCATTTCTGTATAGCTGTATATCTCAGATTCTGTAAAGTTATTTATTTCATATTCTGTATAGTTTTTCATATTTATATCCTGTTCATAGCCTGTACATAGCTTGTACTCACTACAGCCTGTACATACTTAGTTATAGAATATTCACAACATACTTCATACCGTGTACATTATAACATACCATAATAGAGCCATTTCTGTAATATACTTACATATCTATATTATTGCTAATATATATTGTAATATATCTATATCACTAAAGCACTTCTGGATGGATGCAAACTGCATTTCGTTGCCCTGTACCTGTGCAATGACAATAAAGTTGAATTCTATTCTAATTCTAATTCTATTCTATTCTAAATAAGCACTAATAATATATTAATTTTGTAACACACTGAAAACAGTTCATCGAACTCTTACTGTAAACATGTTTCCATTTGTCACTTCAGTTTTTACTCTGAAAAACAGGAAATGACATCATGGCTCAAATCTTTGTCATTAAAATCTTTCTTTATTTAACATTTGATTTTTTTATTTAACATTTGCAAGATTCAATAACATAAAGAACCTGAACAAGAAAACATTTATGTGGATCAAAATACATTAAAACAAAAACTTTATAATAGGAAACAGAGTTTTCAACCAACTGATGAAAAGAAAGCTAACCACTTGACATGAACACTACAGTAGGACAGTTTTGAAAGCTTAAAATGGAACTAGGGGAAGAGTTTGATTCACAGCTGCCTCATCAGATTTTTACAGGAGATTCTATCTGAACTCTGTGGAGCCTGATCTCAAGCTTTTTGAGTCTGACACAGAAACCAGAGGATCTTTCTGTGTCTTCAGATTCACTGTGATCCAGTGATGGGAGTGATTTCAGCCCTGAGTGATCGCGCTGATGTTTGCACAGAGCAGACAATGAGGTGAATGTTTGGGCACATTGGTAACAGTGAAACAGTTTATTAGTAACGTGGGATCGTTTGTGTGCAGAGTATGAACTGAGATTCCTGAAGCCCTTGTCACACTGGTCACAGCTGTAGTTTCCTTCCATGTGTGCACGTTCATGCCTGTTACGAGTACTTGAACGTGAGAAGCTTCTGTCACAGTGTCTGCACTTGTGTGGTTTCTCTCCTGTGTGGACTCGTTTGTGTGATTTAAGCTCACCTTCAGTGGTGAAGGATGACCCACACTGATCACAGAGGTGCTTTTTAACCCCACTGTGAATCAGTTCATGTTGTTTTAAGTGATGTGATGTGGTGAAGCTTCTCCCACATTCTTTGCAGTATTTCAGTTTGTCTCCAGTGTGTCTACGTTGATGTAGTTTTAGGGTCTTTTGCTGACTGAAAGTTTTTCCACAGAGGTCACAATGAAAGTCTTTCCCACCACCACAGTGATGACAGGGTTGAGAACTGGATCCATCTGTGTCGCTCTGCTTCTAAACAAAGACACAAAGACAGTGTAAGTCAGTCCTTCAACATTTGTATCCTGAACGTCACCTGAAATAAAGAGCATCTCTGCAGACGTCCAACTACATTTGACTGTTTCAGTTAACACACTCAGTTTACTGGGCTGCAATAACTACAATACTACCACCATAATACTACAGTAATACTAAAATCATAACTGAAAGGAAAATCTGAATAATCACTCAGAGCTGCTTTACCATGCAGTAGAATTGCTAACATGCTAACACAGTTTAATGAGCAGAGTTGTTCCAAACAGTCAGGCTAAAATGACAAGATAACAATATAAATACATACCTCACAGTAGCTGCACTTGTAGAGTCTCTTTCTGGTGTGGATCTGTTGGTGTCGTCTCAGGTCATGTGGAGCTTTAAAAGTCTTCTCACACAGGTCACATCGATAAGGTCTCTCCTCAGTGTGGGTAAACATGTGTCGTTGTAAGTCTGCGTCTGTTGTAAAGTATTTGCCACACTGTTCACAGCAGTACACATCATGTCTGGTGTGAATGCGTAGGTGTTCATTTCGGCTCCCTCTCCGGCTGAAAGTTTTTCCACAGATGTCACAGCTGTATGCCTTAATTCCAGAGTGGGTAACTAGATGACTCTGTAAGTGGCTACTGTGAGTAAAAGCTCTGCCACATTGATCACAGCTGTACGCTTTAACTCCACTGTGGATGAGTTGGTGTTGTTTTAGGGAACCCTTCCAGGAAAAAGACTTTCCACACAAGTCACAGCTGAATGGTCTCTCTCCAGTGTGGATGACCTGATGCTGTTTTAGTGAAGCCTTCAGAGTAAACTCCATCCCACACTCGTCACAGCTGTATGGCATAATTCCAGAGTGGGTAACTAGATGACTCTGTAAGTGGCTACTTTGAGTAAAAGCTCTGCCACACTGATCACAGCTGTACGCTTTAACTCCACTGTGGATGAGTTGGTGTTGTTTTAGGGAACCCTTCCAGGAAAAAGACTTTCCACACAAGTCACAGCTGAATGGTCTCTCTCCAGTGTGGATGACCTGATGCTGTTTTAGTTTAGCCTTCAGAGTAAAACCCTTCCCACACTCGTCACAGCTGTATGGCTTAATTCCAGAGTGGGTAACTAGATGACTCTGTAAGTGGCTACTTTGAGTAAAAGCTCTGCCACACTGATCACAGCTGTATGGCTTAATTCCAGAGTGGGTAACTAGATGACTCTGTAAGTGGCTACTTTGAGTAAAAGCTCTGCCACACTGATCACAGCTGTACGCTTTAACTCCACTGTGGATGAGTTGGTGTTGTTTTAGGGAACCCTTCGAGGAAAAAGACTTTCCACACAAGTGACAGCTGAACGGTCTCTCTCCAGTGTGGATGACCTGATGCTGTTTTAGTGAAGCCTTCAGAGTAAACTCCATCCCACACTGATCACAGCTGTACGCTTTAACTCCACTGTGGATGAGTTGGTGTTGTTTTAGGTAACCCTTCCTGGAAAAAGACTTTCCACACAAGTCACAGCTGAACGGTCTCTCTCCAGTGTGGATGACCTGATGCTGTTTTAGTTTAGCCTTCTCAGTAAAACCCTTCCCACACTCGTCACAGGTGTGTTTTTTCTCTCCCTTTCTTCTGTGAGGTTTGTCGGCCTCCTGAGAGCGCTGACTTCTGGCTCCATGTTGGTCCTGCAGTGACAGAGATACAAATAGAGGCAGTGAGTGAAATGCAGTCGTGGAACAAACTCAACCTTCAAACTCCATTAACAATAGTTTTAAACCTGAAGGTGGAGCGTGGCACCAAACACCTTAAAGGTCTCTTATCCCCACCTGCTGGTAGTTCTAACACATTACATCCAACCTGCTGTTAAAGATAATTCATGACTGTTCAAACACTAAAATCATGCACACACACACACACACACACACACACGCACATGCACAATTTAGATTATTTTGTTGTTTCCTATTACATATTTCTATAATTTGTATAGATTTATACATAATTATTCAGTGATAATAAATCCTATGTTTGTTTATTCTAAAGGAACCCCGTTAGCTTCCACAACAGATGTTGCTCGTCTTCCGTCAAATACTCACATAAAATATTACACAATAAAGTGGATTCAAGATATCCACATAATTTCACTCTTACATCCACAGTGAGGTTTCACAATTGTTCAAATATAAGCAATCAATAATAATAATAATAATATCAATAACATTGAGGCACATTACACAAATTTCAAAAACAAATCGTGTCTTACAATATTTACAACAACTAAAAGCTCTGTAAATCGGCTTTTAAGTGTTCATTGAAGTTTTGAATAATTCTCTAATTTTTTAAGGCAACTTATTCCACTTAAAAGTTGCTCTAAATGTAACAGTTTTACAAAACGTTACTTTTAACTCGAGCATTTACTAAATTGCAGCTTGTTGAAAACTGTGTAATATGATGATGTATTTCATCTGGATACTGCAGCTGAGCAGAATAAATGTGGTGTGTTTAACAGAATTGCTTTCTTTAGAACTACAAGTGAGCCATAGAATATTTTAGCCTGTACAGGAAGCCAAGAAAGGTTATTATGCATTTTATCAATATTAGTATAGTATGAACATCTTCACACTAATCTGGACGCCTTATTCTGGACTAACTGAAGTCTGTTAAGATCTGTCTTATTAGCTGCTGACCAAATGATTGAACAATACTCCAGATGAGACATTACTAGTGCATTAATGACATCTTTCATAATGAAGAAGTGATACACAAAGAGCATTTCATAGCCATAGCTATGCCTTGTCGGCAGAGTTATGTGACATTAGTGATGTTTGTACTTTCAGCGTTAACTTGGTTTTAAAGCCTTTAAAATATACGCCGTTCAATAGTTGGCGTATATTTATACTGAGGGAGCCACTGCTGCACATCATCTGTGAGGCTTTGCAGCCCTGATGATCCACCAGGACAAACTCAGCAGTGTGTCAAGTCAAGTCAAGTCAAGTTTATTTATAGAGCACATTTAAAAACAACCAAGGCTGACCAAAGTGCTGTACAGTAAATACAGATAAAAATATAATAGAACACAATTTCGTAATAACACCTCGCTGATAAAAATAAAATAAAAATATATAAAACAAATAAATTAAACCTTTCTAAAAGCCAATGAAAAGAGGTGAGTTTTAAGAGCGGTTTTAAAAGTTTCTAGGCTTTTGGAGAGTCTGACGTGAGGAGGTAAACTGTTCCACAGTCTGGGTGCAGCCACAGCAAACGCCCTCTCTCCCTTTGTCTTTAATTTATACCTGGGAACATCTAAAAGCATCAGGTCGGCTGACCTCAAAGATCTCCTGGGGCGATAAGTACTAAGGAGTTCTGACAGGTAAGAAGGTGCAGTGCCATTTAAAACCTTAAAAGCCAGCAATAAGATTTTAAAATCAATCCTAAAGGCAACTGGGAGCCAGTGGAGAGAGCAGAGAACCGGAGCGATGTGTTCTCTTTTTTTTGAACCGGTCAACAGGCGAGCGGCAGCGTTCTGCACCAGTTGAAGGCGATGTAGACAGGAACGATTTAGGCCAGCATAGAGGGAATTGCAGTAGTCTAGCCGTGAAGTAATAAAAGCATGGACCACTCTTTCTAGATCGTTCCTGCAAAGGTAAGACTTGACTTTGGCTAAAATCCGCAAATGATAAAAAGATCCCTTAACTACAGAGCTGATTTGTTTATCAAGTTTAAAAGCATTGTCAAAAATAACACCAAGACTCTTAATGGAAGAAGTGCAATCGGAGGTTAGGGGTCCCAAAAAGTCAAGAGAGAAGTTGGGATCTTTAGGAAGCCCAAACACAATGACTTCAGTTTTGCTTTCATTAAGGTGTAAGAAGTTAAGAGTCATCCAAGTCTTAATGTCAGACAAGCAGGAGAGTAGCGGCTGCAAAGAAACATTGCAGTTCAACCTCAGAGGGAGGTAGATCTGAATATCATCGGCAAAGATGTGGAAGGACACATTATGTTTACGGAGCACATCGCCCAGAGGGAGCAAGTACAGAATAAACAACAGGGGGCCTAGTATGGACCCCTGAGGTACGCCACAGGTTAAAGGAGCTCTGGGAGATGACAGTTCACCAAGGTGAACAGAAAAACTCCTATTATTCAAATAGGACTGGAAAAACTTTAAGACAGTGCCCTTTAAACCGACACAATGTTGAAGGCGGGATAGCAGTATGTTGTGATCAACAGTGTCGAAGGCTGCTGTCAGGTCCAGGGTTACTAAGACAGCAGCACAACCAGAGTCAACAGTTAAAAGCAAATCATTAAAAACTCTCAGAAGGGCGGTTTCTGTGCTATGCCGAGCTCTAAAACCAGACTGGAACTTCTCATAGAGATTGTTATTGTCAAGAAATAGCTGGAGCTGCGTGAGGGCGGCTCGTTCCAGTACTTTAGACAGAAAAGGGAGGTTGGAAATGGGCCTATAGTTAGAGAGTAGGGATGGATCTAGATTAGGCTTTTTAAGGAGAGGTTGAACAACAGCGTGCTTGAAGGGTGTTGGAAAACAACCAGAACTGAGGCAGGCATTGATCAGGACCAGAAGGAAAGGTCCGACTGAGTCCAGAACCTGCTTCAGAAGCCGAGAGGGGATAGCATCAGTGGAACAGTTGGTAGTCTTAACCTTGCAGACTATTTCATGCAGCTGAGAGAGAGAGATTGGTTCGAACTGATTAAAGGCAGAATGGCACAAAGACAAAACACAGGGATTGGAAGGTGAAGATGGAATGACAGACTGCAGGGAGGAAATCTTGTTTACAAAGAACTTTAGAAAGTCATTACAGAGGGTGGCAGAAGGTGTGAGGCTGGTGGATGTGTAAGGATTTACAATGGAATTTAAAACACGAAACAGAGTCTGAGGTTTATGGACACTACTGCTAACCAGGTTTGATATGTAGGAGGACTTGGCCTCTTTAACGGCTTTCTGATAGGTTGAAAGAGAGTCTCTGAGGATATTAAAAGTGTGAGGAAGAGGAGGAGGAAGAGCCAGCAGAAGCTGACAGATGGAGAGAATAGACAGACTGTTCCCTGTTTGTGAAGGACTGCTAGGAAAGTTTAACATAACTGTCTGTGCTGAATCAGTCTTATTAGGTAATGTTCAAATAATGTGATCATCCCAGTGTTTCCAGTGTGGGAGAAAGTACTCAGGGCCTTCAAGTTACACACTATGAAAGGCAGCAACAAGTTTAATGTTCAGAAACCTAAAGTCTGTATCAGCAGCAGAATGTGTCACGGCTGCCGAGGCGAGCCGTGTGGATATAGAAGGAGGACCCAAGATGCAGGCAGTGGATGAGATACCGGTGGTTTTATTTACAGAGGTGTAGTGGCAAACAAACAGTGGGGCATAACAAACAACTAAAGACACCTAAACTGGGAGAACTAAAATAACAGACCTGGGAGCATATGACAACGGATGATGAATAGCAGAGAGACGCAGACGAGGAACAGGACACCGTGGAACACAGGGTAACAGACTGACACAGAGTTACACAGACTGACACGGAGGAACACAGACGAACCGGCAACAGGCAGGAGAACACACAGGGCTTAAATACACACATCAGTAATCAGGGGATGAGAGACAGGAGGGCAACACAGCTGGGAGGAATCTGGGCTGACGGGACAGGGGAAACGTAAACTGATCACACTCACATACGACACGGACCTTCACAATAAAACAGGAAACTCAGACACATGGAACCAGACAAGACATTGAACTAAACAGACAGATTCACAAACAGATGGGGTGACACCATAGACAGAGACACAGACTCAAAGGCAGACCAAATATAACACACAGAACTCAAACAATAATAATCATCATCATAAACTAGAAAATGATAACTAAAAGCGCTGGGTCACCGACCCAGGACCATGACAGTACCCCCCCCTCAAGGGCTGGCTCCAGACAGCCCAGCAGAAACACAAAAACGGACCAAAACCAAAAAAGAAAAGCACCCGACCAGGGAGGGCGGAGGGGGCCCAGGACGGAGGGACAGAGTCCAAAAGGCCCAGATGGTCAAGTTCAGGAGGCCGACCATGCGAACGGCAGCGGGGCCGGTCCCGATGCCGGCCACGCAGTAGGCAGCGGCGTGGAAACAGTTCTGGGGGCCGACCGTGCGGACGGCAACAGCGGCGTGGAAACAGTTCTGGGGGCCGACCGTGCGGATGGCAACAGCGGCGTGGAAACAGTTCTGGGGGCCGACCGTGCAGACGGCAACAGCGGCGTGGAAACAAGTCCGGAGGCCGGCCACGTGGAAGGCAGTGGCGGCGTTCAGGAGGGCGTCCACGGTGGCGGAGATGCCCAACAGGCGGCCAGGCAGATGACCGACGATGTGGAGGTGGTAGTAGGGGACCTGAAGGCTGCGTGGCCCCTGCAGCCCCAGGTGAAGCGGAGGCTGGACCAGACGAGGCGGAAGCTGAAGCGGAGGCTGGACCAGACGAGGCGGACGCTGAAGCGGAGGCTGGACCAGACGACGAGGATGCAGAGGCTGGACCAGACGACGAGGATGCAGAGGCTGGACCAGACGACGAGGATGCAGAGGCTGGACCAGACGACGGGGATGCAGACACGGAGGCTGGACCAGGCGAGGATGAAGACACGGAGGCTGGACCAGGCGATAACATTTGATAACATTTACATTTACAATAATTGATTACACAGCGGTGAAGAGTAGACTTTATCAAAGTAGATGTCTTTCTGAAAGCGCTGTAACTAAGTTTAAGAATATAATCCACCCACTGTTATCATCTTCAATGCCCTGTACCAACACAGAGCAGAGCAGCTTTCTGAACGCTACCCCAACAGAGGTCGATTTTCTTGTTAATAATTTCACCTCCTCACTACGTACGACTCTGGATACTGTAGCTCCTGTGAAAACTAAGGTCTCTAATCAGAAGTATTTGACTCCGTGGTATAATTCTCAAACACGTACCCTAAAGCAGATGACTCGTAATCTGGAGAGGAAATGGCGTGTCACAAATTTAGAGGATCATCATTTAGCCTGGAGAAATAGTTTGTTGCTTTATAAGAAAGCCCTCCGCAAAGCCAGAACATCTTACTATTCATCACTGATTGAAGAAAATAAGAACAACCCCAGGTTTCTCTTCAGCACTGTAGCCAGGCTGACAAAAAGTCAGAGCTCTTTTGAGCCAACCATCCCTTTAACGTTTACTAGTAATGACTTCATGAACTTCTTCACAAATAAAATTTTTATCATTAGAGAAAAAATTACCAGTAATCATCCCACAGATGTAATATTATCTACAGTTACTCTAACTTAACATCAATGGTACTAAGACTCTTTTTCTCCAATTGATCTTTCTGAGTTAACTTCAATAATTACTTCCTCCAAACCATCAACGTGTCTTTTAGACCCCATTCCTACAAAACTGCTCAAAGAAGTCCTGCCATTAATTAATTCTTCGATCTTAAATATGATCAACCTATCTCTAATGATCGGCTATGTACCACAGGCCTTCAAGCTGGCTGTAGTTAAACCTTTACTCAAAAAGCATCTCTAGACCCAGCAGTCTTAGCTAATTATAGGCCAATCTCCAACCTTCCTTTCATATCAAATAGGGCTGGGCGATATGACCCAAAATTCATATCTCGATATTTTTTAGCTTGTTGGCGATATAAGATATATATTTATAAATAGAGCAGATGTACATAAAATTTACTCAAAAATAAATGAGCATTTATTAAATAATAATGCTCCATAAATAAAAGAAAACAATGTTGTTTTTGTGCATATCAAAAAGCTCACAATTGTGCAGTCAAAATGTAAACTAAAAGACGCTGAGCACAATAACAAAGACAGATTTCACAGCTGCTCAGTTCCCAACTTGTACTGCGTGACTGACAGCCTGGAGTTTGAAATCCGCTTCGCAACCACGTCTCTTAACAGGTGCCATTTATGGTCCTTATACACAGTAGGGTAATATTGTAATATTGTGTTGAAGCACAGTACGTATCACTCTGCGAGGCTCAGCCGTAATGCTCTGACAATCCATCAAGCGGTGCAGCTCCGTAGCTTACCAAAGTCGTACTAAAACATTTTTTGACAGATTGCTGAGCGCCGTGTTCCACATAAAATCGGTTCGCGGCCATCAAGCACAACCAGAATTCATACATAAGGCGCGCTGTCAACTTTTGAGAAAATGAAAGGATTTTAGTCCGTGCACCACCTCTGGGCTGCATGGCGTTAGTGTGGTTAGCTCGTTAGCGTGGTTAGCTAGCTAACACGTTGACGGCGTCCAGCCCCACACACGGGTTGATGCGCAGTAACTCGTTAATGGAGATTTGCCGTGTCCATCTTGTCGCTTCCTGCAGGTGAAGCAATGGGGGAGGAGGGGGAGTTGTGTTCAGTGAAGGAGAGGCGAGGCCGAGTAACGTTGTGAAGACGAAAGTGGACGAAAGAGAGGCAAACTTGCGGCTCCACAGGTATAATTATAATGTAACATAGACTATATCGATATAAAGGATATTGTCACATCTTATATCTCGTATAAAAATATATCGATATTTTTTAAAAACTCGATATATCGCCCAGCTCTAATATCAAACATCCTTGAAAGAGTAGTTGTCAAACAGCTAACAGATCATCTGCAGAGGAATGGTTTATTTGAAGAGTTTCAGTCAGGTTTCAGAGCTCAGCACAGCACAGAAACAGCTTCAGTGAAGGTTACAAATGATCTTCTTATGGCCTCTGACAGTGGACTCATCTCTGTGCTTGTCCTGCTAGACCAGGGGTGTCAAACTCAAATACACAGTGGGCCAAAATTCAAAACTGGAACAAAGTCGCGGGCCAACGTTAATATTTATTGAAAAAAATCTTCCTCCAAATATAACAAGGAACCTTTTCTTACAGACTCAAATAAGTTTTGCTGAAAAACTGAATATGGAATAAGAAACGCTTAATACTGAACGATATATAACTTATATAAACATATATAACTTAATATTGCACACATGCAAAATTTAAATTCCAATTAAATAGCATATCACTGGAATGCATTTCTTAAATAAAAATTGTATTTGCAGCTTTCTGATTTAAATTTTAGCAGTAAACTTTTTCCCCAGGCTAATAATAAATGTAAAAATAAAATAACAATAATAAACCACTTAACTAATAAAAATATCATTAAACGTGAAACCATTCAAGCCCATGTCTGGGAGTAGCAAGACAAATTGCACAAAGAAAATGGTAATTATAGCTAAGTTTGCTACACACTGATCTACTCTGATGCGTCCAAGCCAGACACCTGGCATCTCTTCTTGGATGCTAGTTCCTCAATGTCTGGGCTCAGGCTCTGTGCTGAGGAAATCCTCAGGATCGAGTGAAGGTGTTCATCGGTCAGACGTCTCCTGTGAGATGTTTTGGCCATCTTCATTGAGGAGAATAGTTGCTCACATAGGTAAGTGCTGCCGAACATGGAGAGCATCTGAGCAGCGTGGGTGCGGAGCCCAGGCATTGTGTCAGGGATGAAATGTGGAAATTGTGAAGCGCCCACAGCATTATACTTTGATTTCAGCGTGTCACTATACTGGAGTTCAATCAGCTCCATTTGGAGGTTTGTTGGTGCTTTTGCCACGTCAACTGCAAAAGGATTACTGAGCAGTTCAAATCGACATTTCTGGGCGTCAAAGTCGGCAAACCGCCAGGTAAACTCAGTACTGAGTACACAGAGTTTTTCAGCAAACTGTGCACATGGGAACACAGCAGTAGAGATTTGCATGTTCATCGTTTGGCAGCAGGGAAAATGGCCCAGGTTTCCTTGTAGCATCTGATTCTGCCACAAGCACAATTTCGTTTTAAAAGCCCTCACTGCAGTGTACATATCTGTGATGATACGCCCCCGTCCCTGAAGCTGCAGGTTCAGTGCAATGAGATGGCTCGTGATATCACACATAAAGGCCAGCTCACACAGAAACTCTTGCTCCCTGAGCTCAGCTGTGTCTTGCCCTTTGCTTTCCAGAAACTGAAATATTTCCTCGCGTAGCTCGAAACATCTGTTCAGTACTTTCCCTCGGCTTAACCACCTCACCTCCGTGTGATACGGCACGTCTCCGTATTCCGAACCACACTCCTCAAGAAAAGATTTGAATTGGCGGTGATTCAGACCTTTGGCTCTTATAAAGTTAACTACTCGTGTTACTGCGGTCATAACATGTTCCATCTTTAGGGCTTTGCCACAAAGTGATTTTTGATGTATGATGCAGTGATAAACAGTCAGCTCACCTGCACAGTTCTCCGCTCGCATCTTCTCCCGTACCCTGCCCACCAGTCCGCTCCTTTGACCACACATCGCTGGTGCACCATCTGTCGTTAACCCCACAAGTTTTTCCCATGGCAACTTCATTTCAGTTAGACATTTGGAAACCTCTTCAAATATTTCCTTCCCTGTGGTTGTTCCATGCATTGATTTTAATCCTAAAAGTTCTTCCGTAACACAGAGAGTTGAGTCCACACCGCGGATGAAGACTGAAAGCTGGGCAGTATCAGAGGCGTCGCTGCTCTCATCCATAGCGAGGGAGAATGCAACGAAACTGTTTCCCTTCTCCATCAGCTGGTTATTTAGATTGTTGGCAAGTTCACGTGTGCGATCAGCTACTGTGTTTCTGCTCAGGCTAACATTTGAAAATGCTTGCTTTTTCTCTGGGCACACTTTCATCATACAACTTTTCACAAACTCTCCCTCACTGAAGGGCCGGGCTGATTTTGCGATCTCTGCTGCCACAACAAAACTAGCCTTTACAGCAGCCTCACTTTGTGATATGGCTTTTTTGAACATAGTTTGTTGTGAAACAAAACTTCTTTTCATCTCTTCTGCTTTCCAGCGCCTTTGAGTCATGTCCAGGTCCTTGTACTTCTCTTGGTGTTTCATTTCATAGTGTCGTCTAATGTTGTACTCCTTGGTTAAAGCCACATGAGCTCCACATACAAGACAAACAGGTCTGTCTTTTACATAGGTAAACAGATATTCTGTCTCCCACCTGTCCAGGAAGCTCCTGTTTTCGTTCTTTGTTTTCGCCATTTTGGGAGAGGTAGCGCGGCAGTATTAGCGCGGTTGCTATGACTACAGCAAACAGAGGAGAGGGCGTTAATGGGTCCTGTCCTGACTGACGCGCCAAAATGCCAACAGAGCATTCTGGGAGTTGTAGTATTAGCAGTACATGCGCTGCATAAGACCGGCGGGCCAGCTCTAATAGTAATTTGGTATGGCCTCGCGGGCCAAATGTAATTAGGCTGCGGGCCAAATTTTGAGTTTGACACCTATGTGCTAGACCTTAGTTCAGCGTTCGATACTGTCGACCATAATATCCTATTAGAGCGATTAGAACATGCTGTAGGTATTACAGGTACTGCGCTGCAGTGGTTGGTATCATATCTATCTAATAGACTCCAATTTGTGCATGTAAATGGAGAGTCCTCTTCACACACTGAGGTTAATTATGGAGTTCCACAGGGTTCAGTGCTAGGATCAATTCTGTTTACATTATATATGCTTCCCTTAGGCAGCATCATTAGAAGACATAGCATACATTTACACTGCTATGCTGATGACACCAAGCTCTATCTGTCCATGAAGCCAGATGACACACACCAATGAGTTAAACTGCAAGAATGTCTTAAAGACATAAAGACCTGGATGGCCGCTAACTTTCTGCTTCTTAATTCAGATAAAACTGAGGTTATTGTACTCGGCCCTGAAAATCTTAGAAATATGGTATCTAACCAGATTCTTACTCTGGATGGCATTACCTTGGCCTCCAGTAACGCTGTGAGGAACCTTGGAGTCATTTTTGACCAGGACATGTCCTTCAACGCACATATTAAACAAATATGTAAGACTGCATTCTTCCATTTGTGCAACATCTCTAAAATTAGAAATATCCTGTCTCAGAGTGACGCTGAAAAACTAGTTCATGCATTTATTACTTCCAGGCTGGACGACTGTAATTCATTATTATCAGGATGTCCAAAAACTCGCTGAAAAGCCTTCAGCTAATCCAAAATGCTGCAGCAAGAGTCCTGACAGGGACTAGAAAGAGAGAGCATATTTCTCCTGTTTTGGCTTCCCATCATTGGCTTCCTGTTAAATCCAGGATTCAAAATCCTGCTCCTCACATACAAGGTCTTAAATAATCAGGCCCATCTTATCTTAATGACCTTGTAGTACCATATCACCCTATTAGAGCACTTCGCTCTCGCTCTGCAGGCCTACTTGTTGTTCCTAGAGTATTTAAAAGTAGAATGGGAGGCAGAGCCTTCAGTTTTCAGGCCCCTCTTCTGTGGAACCAGCTTCCAGTTTGGATTCAGGAGACAGACACTATCTCTACTTTTAAGATTAGGCTTAAAACTTTCCTTTTTGCTAAAGCATATAGTTAGGGCTGGACCAGGTGACCCTGAATCCTCCCTTAGTTATGCTGCAATAGACGTAGGCTGCCAGGGGATTCCCATGATGCATTGAGTTTTTCCTTTCCAGTCACCTTTCTCACTCACTATGTATTAATAGACCTCTCTGCATTGAATCATATCTGTTATTAATCTCTGTCTCTCTTCCACAGCATGTCTTTATCCTGTCTTCCTTCTCTCACCCCAACCGGTCACAGCAGATGGCCGCCCCTCCCTGAGCCTGGTTCTGCCGGAGGTTTCTTCCTGTTAAAAGGGAGTTTTTCCTTCCCACTGTTGCCAAAGTGCTGCTCATAGGGGGTCATATGATTGTTGGGTTTTTCTCTGTATCTATGAAGCGCCTTGAGGCGACTTTTGTTGTGATTTAGCGCTATATAAATAAAATTGAATTTAATATATGCTGAGCTAAGTTGATCTATAGTGTTACATCATATTCTATAAGGATGTTATGTGTTTGTAGACTTTCTGCCCAGTTTGACCCATTTAGCAGAAGTCAGCCTGTTTAAGGCTCTGATGTCTATTCTGTGTGACTTAAAGCAGTTATGACATGGTCTGATTTTCTCACCCAATAAAGGAATATTTCATATATCAGTCTACTCTTCATTCTATCAGACAGTTATCACACCTCCTACATTTGCTTTTACACATATATGTAAGCATTGAGCCAAATGTAATAATGCCAACATACTGAAGGAACAAAATTTGTCTCTTATATATGATACATCTATATACACACTGTCAAAGATACTTGTCTGTGAGTGAAGTGATTAATATAATAACTATAATATTGGCCATATCATATTTACACTGACTTTAGTCTCATGAACAACATCAGCTAATTGTTATTTACAGCTAATCTTAAACGACTGTTCAGCACAGAAATGAAGCCCAACAATCATGTTTCACAGTCCTGTGGTCTCAGCCTCAGATACTCATCAAATCACACAGAGCTCATGTAGAAACAAATGAACTAAATATGTTCTCCTTCATTTCTGTCAAACAAAGCTGTATGAAACGTTTCCAGCTGTTAGTATCATGGTTGCTAGGCAACCTGGGCAGCGCGACGGAGGCTAGACGTCCCATTTCACGAGCCTACGAGCCTCGCACTTCAGCCTTAGCGGTCTTTGAGTACGCGGCCCTTGAGGACTTTAAAGCTGCAGAACCTGAATCGGGATACAGCCATGATGATCTCCAGCCTCGTGCTCGCCAACATTCTCACCTGAGTTAAGAAGACGATCACTGAAATGGTCTCAGCAGGTCCTTTGATGACAGCAATGAAATGCAGTGGTAAGGCTTTTTGGGGATTAAGTTCGTTTTCATGGCAAAGAAGGACGATGCAGTTCATCTGATCACTCCTCATAACATTCTGGAGTGCAGGCAAAATGCTATTATAAAAACTTAAGCAGCAACTTCTCCAGGTTCCAATATTTATGCAATTCTCAAACCTTTTGGCCACGACTGTATAACCTCTTCTGAAGTTTAGTGGATATTATACATGGTTATGCTCAGGATGTGTCGGCCAGTTTCCACTGGAAACGCCTTTTGGTTAAACTGTCAGCGAGGAATTTGCATTTGCACTGTTACATTTTTATATAACTTTAATGCACATAAACAACAGCTGCTTGTCTCGTGTCAATTATATCGTCAGCTACATCGTTATGGCAAATGTTCAAATGTATACAGGGAGTGCAGAATTATTAGACAAATGAGTATTTTGTCCACATCATCCTCTTCATGCATGTTGTCTTACTCCAAGCTGTATAGGCTCGAAAGCCTACTACCAATTAAGCATATTAGGTGATGTGCATCTCTGTAATGAGAAGGGGTGTGGTCTAATGACATCAACACCCTATATCAGGTGTGCAGAATTATTAGGCAACGGGTCAAAAGAAGGACTTGACAGGCTCAGAAAAGTCAAAAATAGTGAGATATCTTGCAGAGGGATGCAGCAGTCTCAAAATTGCAAAGCTTCTGAAGCGTGATCATCGAACAATCAAGCGTTTCATTCAAAATAGTCAACAGGGTCGCAAGAAGCATGTGGAAAAACCAAGGCGCAAAATAACTGCCCATGAACTGAGAAAAGTCAAGCGTGCAGCTGCCAAGATGCCACTTGCCACCAGTTTGGCCATATTTCAGAGCTGCAACATCACTGGAGTGCCCAAAAGCACAAGGTGTGCAATACTCAGAGACATGGCCAAGGTAAGAAAGGCTGAAAGACGACCACCACTGAACAAGACACACAAGATGACGGCGGGTGAACAACGCGAAGCTCAGTGTCTCTCCAGAATCTGCTATTTAGCGGTTTTTTATCTACTTTTAACCGGATTATTCGTCCAGAATTGCTGTGCGTTGCTGACCTACAGCAGACAGGAGCTTCTGGACATCTGGACTCACAACTCCAACAGTTTTATCGCCGATCTCCGACTCATCCCAGAGATCTCCAGAACACCGGAGGCTGCCCACTCTCCCCGGCCGGGCGGAAGTGCACGCAGATGGCGCCGAGATCGTAAACAAAGGCGAGGTAGGTGCGGAGGGCTACGGGCTAAGCTAAAGCTAACACCACACCAGCTGCCTTTACCCAGTATTTTCCTCGCCAATGTCCGTTCTCTGGCAAACAAAATGGATGAGATACGGCTCTCCATCACTAACAACAGATGGATTATGGACTCAAATGTCATGTTTTTCACCGAAACATGGTTGAACAACAGCTGCCCGGACAATGCTATCGAGTTAGCAGGACGCCACACACACTGAGCCGACAGGCTAGCAGATGACTCCGGCAAGACCAGAGGTGGAGGTTTGTGCATTTATATTAACAATGCTTGGTGCATGAACTCCACTACTACTGAGAGTCACTGCTCACCTAATGCGGAGTTTTTAATGGTCAAATGCAAACCTTATTATCTCCCCAGAGAACTCACTTCGATCATACTCACTGCCGTGTATATCACCCCCGACGCTAATGCTAGGTTGGCCATGAAAGAACTTTCTGCAGCCATTAACAAACACCAGAACAAACACCTCGAGGCTGCTTTTATTGTTGCTGGCGACTTCAACCACACCAACTTAAAGACAGTCCTCCCCAGATTCCACCAACATGTCTCCTGCCACACCAGAGGAGACAAGACTTTAGACCATGTGTATTCCAACCTGGCTGGAGCCTACAAAGCCACACCCCTCCCCCACATTGGACAATCGGACCATCTCTTCTTGTTCCTCACACCTAGGTATTCACCACTCATCCAACGTGTGAAACCTGCTGTGAGGACAATTAAAGTGTGGCAAGAGGGGACAGACGCAGTGCTCCAGGACAGATTTAAAAACACAGACTGGAATATGTTCACCCACACAGACCTGGACCAGTACGCCTCATCTGTACTGGATTACATCTCCGAAACCACAGACAGTGTCACCACCCAGAAACGGATCACCATGTACCCCAACCAGAAGCCTTGGATGAACCGGGATGTTCGTCTCCTCCTGAACGCCCGCAACACTGCCTTTAGGTCAGGAGATGAACACGCCTACAGCACAGCCAAGGCTAATCTAAAGAAGGGCATCAAAAACGCCAAACACCATTACAAAAAGAAGGTAGAAGAACACTTCTCCAACTCCAACCCCCGACGCATGTGGCAAGGACTCCAGACCATTACAGACTACAGGACCACCAAACCCTCCCCCGCATCCTCTGATGTCTCCTTCCTCAACGAGCTCAACAACTTTTATGCTCGTTTTGAGCGAGGGAACCCCACAACCACAACCAAAGCAAACATGACGCCAGACCACCAACCTCTGACTCTCTCCCCCACCGATGTAGGAGCGGTGCTGAACAGGATCAATGTCCACAAGGCTGCGGGTCCTGATGGCATCCCCGGGCGTGTTCTCAGAGCGCAGGGCTCTAGACTAACTTTTTGCCATGGGCGTACCAGTACGCCTAACTTTTTAAAGTTAGGCGTACCGGCACAAAAGTTAGGCGCACACAAATTTTATAATAATTGATATAATATAATGTGTTTTTCTGGATAAACTGTGCTTTTTCAGCATTCAAAGATTGATGACACCGTGTCAGAGCACTGGCTATGAATTTCAGAAGGATCAGGCCTTAACAGAAAAGTTAGCAATAGTTCTTTTCCTATTACAGCTACATCCACGTCTGTCGTGCCTAGGCTGCTCACTAGGGCTGGGTATCATCACTGATTTCTATAATCCATTCGATTCCGGTTTTCAAAGTCCCGATTCGATTCAACTTAGCCTCAGACAGTCAGAAATATTATAATTCTGATCATTTATCAGTACTGACTTCATCAGAATTGTGAACATCACAGCAGATGCCTTTGTGTGAAAGTAACAGAATAAAACACAGAAAAACATGAAGGAGATTTTCCTGGTCTGGCTTTTTATAGCAGATAACCTTAAAAATATTCTACAATGTTCTGCATATAAAGTTTAAATTTCTTCAGTATTGAACAACAGAAAAAACAGGCTTTCTTGTCCGAGGTCATTTAAGTAAAAAAAAGAAAAAGAGAAGAAAAAGACAGCAGCCGCAACGGTAAACAACGGTAGACTGGTGGGTAATAAGCGAATGAATAATACAGAAAACAGAGATTGGAGACGGGAAACTGTTTTTGAAGTACAGAGAGAGAGAGCTAGCTGTGCATGAAGTGCGATTTTAATAGTCGTGGAAGCAAAACAGCAAAATTCAGCTCGGTGAATTTTGATTGGAGAGACAAAACCTGCAGCTCAGAATCAGCGCAAAAAGACGTAAACACAGCGCGGACCGGACGCATCAGGATCGCTAAGCTCCGACAGCGTGTCCGTCTACGGGCCGTCGGGTGAGAAAGCCGAGAAAGACAAAGTTAATTCTGATGCGTCGGGTCTGTGCTGTGTTTACGTCTTTGTGTGGAATCCGTGTACCTGCTCTCATTTGCTGTTTGGTTGTTGTTGAAATGGTTTTGTGAGCTTTAATCTGAGAATCTGGCGTTTCTGGCAAAACACAGTTATATTTAAAAGTCGATTCAGGATTTAATGAATCGATATCGCTTTATTCAAGCTACTCACCTCCCACTTCCACCTGCACTTTCAACTGGACCACGGCCAATCAGAGAGGTCCCGCCCCTGACTATCTCTGATTGGTTTAGTCCACGATAGGGGCAAAATGTGTGTCTGTTGTTGACCACAGGGAAGGTTGCAGATTTTTTTTTTTTTTTTTTTTGCTACCCGAACAGTTGGTCGCACAGGTGCAACCAAATATTTTTTTTTAGTCGCACCACTGAAAAATTTGGTCGCATTTGCGACCAAATTGGTCGCACTCTAGAGCCCTGGAGCGTGTTCTGGGGAGCTTGCAGGAGTGCTGACAGACATATTCAACCTGTCCTTGGCCCATGCTGTGGTACCGGCCTGCTTCAAATCCACCTCCATCGTCCCGATACCCAAAAGCTCCAACCCATCTTGCCTCAATGACTACCGCCCAGTAGCACTCACCCCCATCATCACTAAGTGCTTAGAGCAGCTGGTCCTAGCACACTTCAAATCCTGTCTCCCCCCCACCCTGGACCCCCACCAATTCGCATACCGCCAGAACAGGAGCACAGAGGATGCAGTCTCCATCGCACTGCACTCTGTCCTCTCACACCTGGACAACAACAACACCTACGCCAGAATGCTGTTTATAGACTTCAGTTCAGCATTCAATACAATCCACCCCTCACAACTCATCAGGAAACTGACAGACCTGGGCATCAGTTCCCTCATCTGCAAATGGTTACTGGACTTCCTGACCAATCGCCCCCAACATGTCCGGCTGGATAACCACTGCTCATCTACCATCACAATGAACACCGGTGTACCACAAGGCTGTGTGATGAGCCCTTTCCTCTACTCCCTCTTCACCCACGACTGCAGACCTGCTGATGGTTCCAACACCATCATTAAGTTTGCAGATGACACCACGGTGATTGGCCTCATCAGTGACAACGATGAGGCCGCCTACAGGGAGGAGGTGGATCGTCTGGCTGAGTGGTGCGACACAAACAACCTGCTGCTTAACACCGAGAAGACCAAGGAGCTCATCGTGGACTACAGGAGGAATGCTGACCCACATCCACCCATCCACATTAAGGGGACGGCTGTGGAGCGTGTGAGCAGCTTCAAGTTCCTGGGAGTCCACATCTCCGAGGATCTCGCCTGGACGACCAACTGCTCCAAGCTGGTCAAGAAGGCTCACCAGCGCCACTTCTTCTTGAGGACTCTGAGGAAGAACCACCTGTCCTCAGACATCCTGGTGAACTTCTATCGTTGCACCATCGAGAGCATCCTGACCAACTGTATAACAGTCTGGTACGGGAACTGCTCTGCCTCGGACCGGAAGGCGTTGCAGAGGGTCGTGAAAACTGCCCAGCGCATCGCCGGAGCACCACTTCCTGCCATAAAAGACATCTACAGGAAGCGGTGTCTGAAAAGGGCTGGGAAAATCATCAAAGACCCCAGTCACCCATCACATGGACTCCTCACCCTCCTGCCCTCTGGGAGGCGCTACAGGAGCCTCCGGACTAAGACCACCAGGTACCGGAACAGCTTCTTCCCCACAGCTGTCAGACTCCTGAACTCTGCCTCCTGACATCTGACCCACGTTAACTTATGGACTCAACATACACACAGACACAATGGACAACTGTACCCTATTTGAATCACCTTGTTGTTGAATTGTGCTATACAAATAAATTTGCCTTGCCTTGCCTATTTCAGGAAGCCGGTTTAGAAAACTCAGAGTGAAAAACGATACTCAGGGTTGAGTAACCCCGAACTGTCCAACTCGGAATATTCGGTTTCAGAAAAGCTGATAACAAGTAGTTCAATCAACGCGGAGTTGCTTTAACCCCAAGTTAAGCACGCGCACGAGGATACATAAAGCCCTGATTAGTGGAGCACAGATTAAGCGAGTCACCATGGAGACGGAGGGAAAGAAGGCGCGGTCAATGTATTTTACAGCGCTTGAGGCCGAAATTCTGATGGCAGCATATGCTGATAACATGCAAATTCTGCAGAAAAAAGTAACACAGCCTCAGCTGCAAAAGAAAGGGAGCATGCATGGCAAAACATAGCCGACAGAGTCAATGCGTGAGTGTTAATTTAAACATTGATCTAGGGATTTCCACCCATTTAACACGTTATTTTATTATATTTCATTTTTTATTTTACACATTTTATTTTGTGATGTGACGTGAGCGCAGGTGCAACCCAACAGGCCCCAAACGTTCCTGGCAGCAAGTAAAAATCAAATATAAAAATATAGTCCAAACAGGTAAGGTGTAATTGTATTATGAGCCATAGTGCTTGGTCTGTTTGTCCTATGTAAATCAATTGCAGTTAGAGGCTACATTAATTTTCTTTCTGTAAGCACTTATTGAAATTATCTGAGCACATTACAAGTAAATATTTGCTTACTCTGTATGCTCAAATGTGACCCGTTATGGCCACTAGAAAAAAAGCAGAGGCCTGAAAAACAGGTGGGGGTCCTCCACCACCACCACCACTCACAGAGGCTGAGCAGTTGGCTTCCACATTTGTGATAACGTTGGCAGCTTCACATATGATCTTCACAGTGCAGAGAACACAAATTAGCATCCATTACTATAATGAAATGATTTGTTAGTTTGAAATGCTACAGGGAACTATGTGCCTGCACATTAATGCTGTGGAAAGACTTCCTGTTCACATAGTCTCCTTCATTTACTGAAGGAGCAATGATTGGAATGTGAGTGCCATCTGTAAAGCCAATCACGCCTGGGAACCCTGAAAATAAATGTAAAATTTAAGTAGTAGTTCAAGTATCACCACATCATAAATTAAGTTTTGTTCATCCTGCTACCTGCAATTTTGTGGAATCCCTCTTTGATAAATCTTGTGGGTCTGTGACCGGGGAACACCACAGACGAGTACAGGAGACGTTTCAGTGCAACTGTAACATTCCTGACTGCCCGACAGACGGTAGCCTTGGAAACGTGCTCAGCGTCACCAATATTATACAGAAAGCTCCCGTTTGCAAAAAACCGAAGTGCAATACAAATAATATGTACAGAACTGAGAGGATGTCCGCGATGTGTCACATGAGCAATATTAGGCCTGAGGATGTTATTCAAATGAATTATAGATTGTGCTGAAAAACGGTGACGTTCACACAGGAAATCATCAGGAAATGATAAAATGTCCAAACGCGCTCTAATCACTCTCTCCCAGCAGAGAGCTCTGCGGAGAATTTGGGCTTCAACATCTACTGGCTCTTCAAGGAAGGGGCACGCCATGTCTGACACTTCCTACAGTCAGGTTTCCGACACAGAGACGGAGAACGTCAGGGTTAGTTGAAGTAAACCTGCTAGGGGGCAGGTTAGCTTCACGGAGTGTGCCGTCATAGTAACTCACTCAGGATTAATCTAAACTCGCTTTGTGAAACCGAAAACCCAGAGTTTTCGTTAACTCAGGGTATACTTACTCAGAGTTTGCACTAAACCGGCTTCCTGAAATAGGGCCCTGGACCCTCAAACACACAATAATAACATGGAGTGAACCACCACTCACAACCACTGGCACTTTATATAGCCTCTGTAGAAATTATCCACACCCTCACTTATCTTAACTGCACTACTGTATAGCACTGTGTAAATAATCATTCTGTACATTCGATAATCTTTAATCCTACAACTGTTTACAACTTGCATAGTTCCCATTTCTGTATAGCTGTATATCCCAGATTTCTGTAAAGTTATTTATTTCATATTCTGTATAGTTTTTCATATTTATATCCTGTACATAGCTTGTACTCACTACAGCCTGTACATACTTATAGTTATAGCATATTCACAACATACTTCATACCGTGTACATTATAACATACCATAATAGACCCATTTCTGTAATATACTTACATATCTATACTATTGCTAATATATATTGTAATATATCTATATCACTAAAGCACTTCTGGATGGATGCAAACTGCATTTCGTTGCCCTGTACCTGTGCATGTGCAATGACAATAAAGTTGAATTCTAATTCTAATTCTAACAAGCTGAAACGTCAAGACTGGGCCAAGAAATATCTCAAGACTGGTTTTTCTAAGGTTTTATGGACTGATGAAATGAGAGTGAGTCTTGATGGGCCAGATGGATGGGCCCGTGGCTGGATTGGTAAAGGGCAGAGAGCTCCAGTCCCACTCAGACGCCAGCAAGGTGGAGATGGAGTACTGGATTGGGCTGGTATCATCAAAGATGAGCTTGTGGGGCCTTTTCGGGTTGAGGATGGAGTCAAGCTCAACTCCCAGTCCTACTGCCAGTTTCTGGAAGACACCTTCTTCAAGCAGTGGTACAGGAAGAAGTCAGCATCCTTCAAGAAAAACATGATTTTCATGCAGGACAATGCTCCATCACACGCGTCCAAGTACTCCACAGCGTGGCTGGCAAGAAAGGGTATAAAAGAAGAAAAACTAATGACATGGCCTCCTTGTTCACCTGATCTGAACCCCATTGAGAACCTGTGGTCCATCATCAAATGTGAGATTTACAAGGAGGGAAAACAGTACACCTCTCTGAACAGTGTCTGGGAGGCTGTGGTTGCTGCTGCACGCAATGTTGATGGTGAACAGATCAAAACACTGACAGAATCCATGGATGGCAGGCTTTTGAGTGTCCTTGCAAAGAAAGGTGGCTATATTGGTCGCTGATTTGTTTTTGTTTTGTTTTTGAATGTCAGAAATGTATATTTGTGAATGTGGAGATGTTATATTGGTGTCACTGGTAAAAATCAATAATTGAAATGGGTATATATTTGTTTTTTGTTAAGTTGCCTAATAATTATGCACAGTAATAGTCACCTGCACACACAGATATCCCCCTAAAATAGCTAAAACTAAAAACAAACTAAAACTACTTCCAAAAACATTCAGCTTTGATATTAATGAGTTTTTTGGGTTCATTGAGAACATGGTTGTTGTTCAATAATAACATTATTCCTCAAAAATACAACTTGCCTAATAATTCTGCACTCCCTGTATATGGTGATAAATATCTTTGGTCATATGGTCCTGCTCTGTCTGTCACCTTCTGTGTTGAGCTCATTGTTTCCTCTGTAGTGGCTGAGCTGAGTCCAAGTAGCTGAAAATGTTCCTCTGCTGCTCCGTCAGACTCTCCTCCTCCTGCTGATCAGCTGGGACACAAAACAGATCTTTGTTAGGCTCCACACTGCACTGAAGAGTCAAAGTGTCTCATATGTTCATCTGACAAGTAAAAGAACACATTTTTGTTTCCCGAGGTGGGCAACTTGTTGGAAACAAACACAAAAGGTTTGAGCACTGATACCTGCCATTGCTGGCATTGAAAGATGCAACGCCAGCAATGTGGATTGTCAAGACTCAAACCAATCATCAAGCAAAGACAACAGGGATCATTTGTTTCTGTTTATTTAGCATTCACAGCATTTGTAGTTGCCTTCTGTGCAGGGGAAGTCCACGCACACTGTGTGGTACCGCCATCCGCAGAAGGTGCATTCAACCTCTGTAAGAGAAACGAGATTGTCTGAGACTGAAATGATATTCACTAAAGAAGTGGTGATTTGTAAAACTTCACATTTTGATCCGGGACGTACTCTGCATGAAAACAAGCGCTCACTCTTCCTGCTCAACAAATGACAAGGGCGGAGCCTTATACCACGTGATACAGAAGCTGTGCCGTGTGATGCTAAAATTAGCAGGGAAAAAACAACGGAGGGCACGTCAGGGATGACGAGAAAGTGACAGGAGAAAATCCGTCCCGGTCAACCACCCAAACATCAATAACGGGAACCTTATACAGCGCTTCCCTATACACGTCGAACTCCCGCAGGCACAAAGACATTACGGAGGCTGTCACTTATCACCTGACCAAAGATATGGCTCCATCAACACTGTGCAAAACGAGGGATTTAGGAAAATGATCAACACCCTAGACAAACGCTACACAGTGCCGTCCCGCAACTATTTTTCTATTGTTGCACTACCTGCTCTGTACACGCAGCGCCGAGCAACGGTGGAGACGGAATTTCAAGCAGGACAACATTTTGCTGCAACAACAAAATGAGAGACATTTGTTGTTTTATGTTTATTTATTGTTATGAGAGAATCATGATCTCAATTCTAAGCAAAAAATCGTGATTCTCATTTTATGCAAAATCGTGCAGCCCTAACATTAACACAAAACTATTGTTTCACCAGAGAAACACACATGAAGAGAGAGAGAGAGACAATAACAGCTACCAAACAGTCGTCATAATTCGTCACACAATGAGAAAAGGACAAATCAACAAGTAACAATGACTAATTAATATTAAAATCTGTAACATAATGTATTGTTTGGAGTTTAGTCTGATTGGTTCAGGATGAGCTGCCATTATCCAATCACACGTCTGCTTACCTGCATCTTTTCTCTTTTTTCTAACCTGAGCACCTGATGGCTTTGAACTTTTGTTGTCCATCTTCCATTGGTTTGAATTTTGCGCTCCAGTACAAACACAAATCCCCCAACCCGAGGATCAGCACAATTAACCTAACAGCAGGCACGTGCAGAGGGGGGGCTAGAGGGGCTTGAGCACCCGCCCCTTTCCTGATGGGTGCCCAAGGTGCCCTTTTGTTGAGGCAACTTTTTTTTTTTTTAATTATTATTTTTTTCTTTTTAATGTGTGTGTGCGTGCGGAGTCCTGTCTCAACAATAATATTTAACTATTAATCACAGTTTTGCTAAATAAAAGGATCCGGCTTGCATCAGTCACATGATCACATTTAACCAATGATCGGCAGAACGCGCTGGTTACGAGCCGGGAACGAGCTGACAAAGAGCACTCGCATTTTTAGCGGTCCGGAGCTGTAGGAGAAACACAAGTTAACTCAGAGACACAGACTGATGCGACAAAACCAGTAAGTAGCTGTACAGCGCACACTGTAGTGTGTAGCACCCAGGAGTATCAGCTTATTACATACACGTTGGTAAGCTGTCTTGTTGCAACTGACGAACTGAAACAAACGAGCGTGCTGTGTGTGCAACAGCGCGACAAACATTAGGAAACAGCAGGAGCTGTGTGAGGCTACTAAAGGCAGGGCTATAACATTTTTCTGTCATCATTTTATTATAGATTAAGTGCAAGAGTTGTTAGGTGTGGATAATTAGATTATAGTTTATGGGGCGATCGTGGCTCAAGAGTTGGGAGTTCGCCTTGTAATAGGAAGGTTGCCGGTTCGAGCCCCGGCTTGGACAGTCTTGGTCGTTGTGTCCTTGGGCAAGACACTTCACCCATTGCCTACTGGTGGTGGTCAGAGGGCCCGGTGGCGCCAGTGTCCGGCAGCCTCGCCTCTGTCAGTGCGCCCCAGGGTGGCTGTGGCTACATTGTAGCTTGCCATCACCAGTGTGTGAATGGGTGGATGACAGGTTGTGTAAAGCGCTTTGGGGTCCTTAGGGACTAGAAAAGCGCTATACAAATACAGGCCATTTACCATTTATTGCAATAGCAAGTTGTGCCTTGTTCTCACATAGACAGCAAGTGCAGAGTGATATATGAAATGATGGGATGGAAGGAAGAAGAGAAGCAAAGAGTGATTCACAGGCAGAGCCTAAATTATTTCTCACAGTTTTTTGTTGCCTTATGGTTCCAAGCGCTGTCACCAATCTTTGCATTTAGTTATTATCTCATGACACTTGTTTAATCAGCTACCATCTCTCCTGTGGACTTTTTAATGTCTACAGTCTCAGACCAACACAGCCCTGCCCTCATAGCTGGACTGGCCATCGGGCATGTTTTTATGGGCCGACCGATTTCTTTTTTTTTTTCTTTTTTTTTGGGAAGGGTATAAACAATGAAAGGCGTTGGATTGGCCAATTGGTCATGATCGACTCTGGGCTGGACCAATTACAGCCGAGGAGGTCGGATGCACCCTCCCCCTTGTTTAGCAATCTTATAGACGAACTAAAGAAAATGGAGAACAAAAAAAAGGAAAGGAGGTGCCGAAAAAATTAGGGCCAAAAAGAAACAAGCCCTTCAGGCAGACGCTGCCAAATGTGTGAAAATTACTGAATTGTTTGGTGGTAGCTGTGGCATAGCTTCCATAGATTTAGCAAGATCAGCAAGTGGTGGAGGCCAGCAGGTGGATGAAGGAAAGGGGAGGCAGGAGGAGAGACCCGAGGTGGCCGCCGGTCATAGTGGCAGAGGAACTGAACTTCAGGTAAGAAGTTATGACCTGCTGTCTATCTGTGTCAGATAGAAACTAATTTTAGTTGTAGTTTGTTTTCATTGTGGTGACTTTATACAGTCGCTTAGAATAACTCGTACAGCATAACTAGCATGACGGAGTTTATATGTGGCTGTGGTCGACTCCTTTGTCACGTGGTGTGAGCAGAATCATCTGCAGCTCAACGTGGCAAAGACCAAGGAACTGATCGTGGACTTCAGGAAGACCAGGAAACACTTGACCCCTGTTTCAATCCAGGGGGTCAGTGTTGACATTGTGGAGGACTATAAATACCTTGGAGTACACATTGACAATAAACTGGACTGGGCTAAAAACACCACAGCACTTTACAGGAAGGGCCAGAGTCGTCTCTATTTTTTGAGGCGACTGAGGTCCTTCAACATCTGCCAGAAAATGCTGAGGATTTTCTATGAGTCTGTGGTGGCCAGTGCGATCCTCTATGCTGTTGCATGCTGGGGGAGCAGGCTGAGGGTCGCAGATGCCAACAGACTTAATAAACTGATCCGTAAGGCCAGCAATGTTGTGGGGATGGAGCTGGACTCCCTCAAGGTGGTGTCGGAGAGGCGGATGCTGTCCAAGATAAAGACAATGTTGGATAACACCTCCCACCCACTCCATGACATGTTGGTCAGTCACAGGAGCTCGTTCAGTGAGAGACTGAGATTACCGAAAAGCACCACTGAACGACACAGGAAATCATTCCTGCCTGTGGCCATCTCCCTGTACAACGCATCCACTTAACACACTGTTTGCTGCTACAACTACACATGTTTCTTTTCCAAATATTTATTTATAAGTGACTTATGTATGCATGTATGTATATATATGTATATATTGTACTATTCTTAGTTAGCGTATTGTCTGTCTTGTCTTAATGTTGGTTTAAAATTGAGCACTGTAACAAAAAATAATTTCCCCCAGGGATCAATAAAGTATTCTGATTCTGATATACTGCTGGGCGGGTGCTATGAAGTTACTGATAGTAAATTTTATTTTATGCTTAAGGTTAGTTTCTCAAACTCCTCAAAATCTTAACAAATTGTGCCAATCCATGTTGCACCAGCTGATTTCTCATCAAAAGTGGAGAAGTCTGTGACAGAGGAGACAGAAGAGCAGCAGAGAGAGATGGAAGAGCAGCAGAGAGAGATGGAAGAGCAAGAGAGAGAGATGGAAGAGCAAGAGAGAGAGATGGAAGAGCAGCAGAGAGAGATGGAAGAGCAAGAGAGAGAGATGGAAGAGCAAGAGAGAGAGATGGAAGAGCAGCAGAGAGAGATGGAAGAGCAAGAGAGAGAGATGGAAGAGCAGCAGAGAGAGATGGAAGAGCAGCAGAGAGAGATGGAAGAGCAAGAGAGAGAGATGGAAGAGCAAGAGAGAGAGATGGAAGAGCAGCAGAGAGAGATGGAAGAGCAAGAGAGAGAGATGGAAGAGCAGCAGAGAGAGATGGAAGAGCAAGAGAGAGAGATGGAAGAGCAAGAGAGAGAGATGGAAGAGCAGCAGAGAGAGATGGAAGAGCAGGAGAGAGATGGAAGAGCAGCAGAGAGAGATGGAAGAGCAAGAGAGAGAGATGGAAGAGCAAGAGAGAGAGATGGAAGAGCAGCAGAGAGAGATGGAAGAGCAAGAGAGAGAGATGGAAGAGCAAGAGAGAGAGATGGAAGAGCAGCAGAGAGAGATGAAAGAGCAAGAGAGAGAGATGGAAGAGCAAGAGAGAGAGATGGAAGAGCAGGAGAGTGAGAGCCAGGGCATCGATTACTTTGCTCGCCCTGAACCTGCCATATTACAGGCCTTCTTAGATTACCACCCACAGCAGAACAGTAGCAGTGCAGTTGTGATGAGGGTGTTCAGCTGTAAAGATGGCACCAACAGGAAGTGGCTTACTTATTGCAAAGAACGCCATTTATTGTTCTGCTTTGTGTGTCTGGCATTTGCAAGGCTGACTGACACCAGCACATTTATAACAGGCATGAGTGACTGGCGACATATACATCTGCGCACAGAGGAGCATGAAAAGAGCACTACACACCAGACCTGTGCTGAAGCTTTTTTCTTAAGGTGCTCAAAAGGCAACATCAGGAGCTTGTTTGCTGGCAGTCAGTTGTCAGCTCACAGAGCACAAGTGAAAAAGAGACGGCAAGTTTTAGAGCGTATAGTGGATGTGATCAAAGTACTTGGGAAGAGGGGACTCAGCTATAGGCATGTGGAGAATGAGGCTGCATACACTTTAGGTGATAACACCATCGATCATGGTAACTTTCTGGAACTGATTGTGTTATTAGGCAAGTATGATATGTGCCTTGGAGAACATTTGAATGACTGCATTAGAGATGGACCGATCCGATATTACGTATCGGTATCGGTCCGATACTGACCTAAATTACTGGATCGGATATCGGAGAAAAATAAAAAATTTAATCCGATCCATTAAATATCACGAAAGCACCTCACAAAAGTTGCAACACGCCGTAACTCACCTCAGAACGTTAGCACGTCGGAGCAGTATGCATCACGTGATAGAGCGGCTGTGGCATGCGGGACCTGTCGGTGGTCTGGATAGCATGTGGAGCTTCGCTAGCAACCCGGCATTTCATCTCCGACAAAGTTATCCCGAGAGAAGTAAAGCAAGTGTGTAAGTGCATCTCTGAATGTTTGTAAAGCATTTCTGCGTTAAGCTTAACAAGCGACTGCCTCTTTTTGCTGCTACTTCAATCATGAAACTGATCAATGATCAGCTGATCGGCTTTTCTGTCACGAGTCCGTCTCTCTTGTTTGTTTTTGGCCCACTTTGCACCAGAAAGAGGAAACCAGCGGCTGAACAACAGCAGCACGTTTAAGCTTGATAAGCTTTTGTTAGAATTTATTTAATATTACTTTCTACACCAGGATCTTTTTCTACGTAGCTGACGGCTGGTAACTGTGCAGGGGCGGATCTAGCAAAGTTAAGCCAGGGGGGCCGATAGGGCATGAACAGGGAAAAGGGGGCACAAAAACATACTTTTCTTTCTTATTCTCATTTAAAATGTCTAGCTTTTAATAAATAATTATCTGACACCCAAAGTTTTAATTTGATGTAAAATGAATAGAAGTCAATTACTGTATATAGTAACTATTAAGTCTAATATATATACCCTAGTAAGCTATAGTACTTTTTCCTTTGGGAAGGTACCATCTGTGCAGTCTGCAATTTTGTTGAAGAAAGATGTTGAATCTATTTAATATTTCTTGAAAAATAATTGATTTCTGTGCATTTTTTTTTCCACACTGCATCAAATTAAGGTTGATTACGTCGATTAAGCATCATGAGGTGGAGCGTGAGGGGTGGTTCCCTATTTTTTATTTATTTATTTTTGTTGTTGCTGGGAGTTGGAACCCTATTAGTTAGGTTGCTTAATATTTACGCTAAGTACTCTTTAAAATACCAGAATAGGGAGGATGGTGCAGGTTTAAGTTTATTAGATTGATCAGTATTGCTGAACTATGAAATATTTTTTTTTTGCATACAGGCATAACAGAATAGCTTTAGTGTAGTTGTTGTTTTAAACTTGAGTATGAACTTATACAAAATGCAGCAAGATATTTAAAAAAAACTGTTTTGTTGATTAAAAAACACTATATCGGATTTATATCGGTATCGGCAGATATCCAAATTTATGATATCGGTATCGGTATCGGACATAAAAAAGTGGTATCGTGCCTTCTCTAGACTGCATTGAAAAAAGCAAGAAGTTGCATCAGACCAGTGGATCAAGAGGTAGAGGATCTCTCATCACCCTACTCTCCAAAACAACTGTCAACTCAGTGATTGATGCACTTGGCCATCTCCTTCAAGAGAGCATCGCCAGTGATGTCCAGAAAGCTGGGATGTTTTCTGTTCAGCTAGACACAACCCAAGACATCACAGGTTATGATCAGTGTTCAGTAATCATCAGGTATGTTACTGAGTCTGTGCAGGAGAGGCTTGTCTCCATAGTGAGGTGCGAAGCATCCACGGGGCAGTACTTTGTAAACTTGCTTTCCGGAGTTTTAGAGCATCTGAATCTAGACAAGGCCATGTGCACTGGGAATGCAACAGATGGTGCTTCAAATATGCAGGGCCAGTACAAAGGCTTTTCAGCACTTATGACTGCCCAGTCTCCAACTCATGTGCATGTGTGGTGCTATGCACACATACTTAATCTTGTGATTGCTGACACAACACAAAGTGTCATTGAAAGTGGATCACTCTTTAATTTACTTAATGACATAGCTGTGTTCATCAAGGAGTCCTATCACAGGGTTGATCTGTGGGAGAAACAAACCGAAAACACAAGACACAGACGCCTCAGTCCAATAGGTGAGACACGGTGGTGGGCCAAGCACGATGCCCTCCAGAAAATCTTTGGACATTTTGGAAAACCAGATGATGGCCTCTTCGTTGATGTAGTGCTGACGATGGAAGCCATTGAAAAGAGGGAGAAAGAAAAGCCAGCTGTTTGTGCCAAAGCACGAGGCTTTAAAGAGTGTCTCTTGAAGCATGAGAGTGTTTGAGCAAACAACTCCTCTGTCAAAGTACCTCCAGTCAAAGGGGATGGACATTCTCTCTGCCCATCATATGGTGACTGCCACACAAGATGGCCTCAAAAGTATTGCCAGGGACTTTCCAACTGTGAAGACAGCTGCAGACACATTTGTGAAACAGACAAATCAAAAACTAGAGGAGAGGGTGAACAACACAGACATGGAAGTGGAGGCTGAACTACCTAAAAAGAGAGCCAAAAGGAGAAAAGGCATGGCCGGAGAGATGCCTGAAGATGAGTTGCAAATCAATGCTGAGAAATCATATGAGGTGAAAGTGCACAACATCATCCTGGACACAGTTATTGAAGCAATCCACAGACGATTTGTCATACATGGCCCTCTTCTTGCCGATTTGGCATGGTTGGACCCCAGGAAGTTTAGCCAGGTCAGAACAGTTTCTCTTCCAAGTAATGCATTTCAGAACCTCAGCGCCTGTCTACTTAAATTTGACAGCAGGGCTACAGTTAATAACCTTCAGTCAGAACTGAAACGTTTTGCTGAACAGTGGGAAAGGCTTAAGACATCACATGTAGATGAGTACACGACCAGAACAGCAAAGGACAGATCTGAAGAATGGGACGAAGAAAGTGAAATTGTGACCGAAAGCTGTGGTTCTTGCAAAAATTGCCCACTGTGCTGCTATCAAATACTCAGGCGGTTCAACATGCTGTCTGATGCCTATCGTCTCCTTGGGCTGGCATACAAGTACCTGCTGACCCTCTCCCTCACTCAGGTTGCCTGTGAAAGAACGTTCTCTACACTCAAGTTCATTAAAAGCAGACTCCGAAGCAGCCTGTCTGCAAACAAGCTGGAGATGTTTATGCTGATGGCCACTGAAAAGGACATTCTCATGTCACTGAACTCTGACATGGTCATTGACAGGGTAGCTGAGAAGAGTGACCTGCTGAGAAAGCTCCTTTTGTAACCTGGTGAGGTGAAATAAAAATGAGCAAAACATTCCTAATTATCTATTGTTAATATTAAATTCAGCTTTATTGTTATTGCCTAAATGAATACGTTTAGTATCTACCTTCACTTCAAACAAGTCAAGTGATTGGTAAATGCTTAGAATTTGTCCATCTTAATAGATAGAATAAATATGAGATTGGAGTATTAGGCATTTATAAACATATATTCTTACAGTCTTAATCTGTCATTGTTTCATTTCAGATGCTGTCAGTCATTTTAGGAGGACTGAAGTGTGTTCATTTTAAGTAAGTACTATATGGAATATGATTCAACCATTTTTCTAGAGTAAGCATACCAGTACTGTCATCGTCTGAAAAAATCTATTAAGTACAATTCTTTCTCAACCTTCACTGTCCTTTCACTTCATAAAGGTATCCATGTCTTAAGATATGTTCAGTGTTGCTGCTGTGGAAGTGTTGTAGGTGACCTTTTATTGATGAGTGAATAGTCTTTGGTGATACAATTCAATCATAATCTGTCCTTTATATATTCATCTAATCTTTATTCCTTTCTGTCCTGTTTGTCAGGGTCTGATCATACATTGTTTGTTTAAGAGGTTCGAGACCATTCAACTCTTTAAGTTCATCAACGTAAGTACTAGTGTATATGATTTCTCTAATTCCTTTCTGGAATAAAGATGCCAGTACTGTGATCATCTGAGCAAGTCCATCAATTGCCATTCACAGTTCTTTGTCCTTTCACTTGTGTCCTGTTTTTCAGGGTCGCATATAATTTCTTCAGAAGTAAGTACTGTATATGATGCCAGTATTTTCCCATATTTTCTAGATACTGTATTAGTACTGTGTGTAAAATGCCATCAAAAACTCAATTAAGTGTTATTCTTATTCTTCTTTCTCACCTTTCTTTCTCTGTCTCCTTTCATATTTAAAGGTTGCTGTGTTAACAAAATATATTGTGCTACCATGCTGTTTTCTATTGTTTTGGTAAATAAATACTTTATGAAAATATCCCTAAATCTGTCATTTATTAATTTTAATATTAATTAATGATCATGTCTCACCTCTAGTGTTCTTGGTCTTAATTTCAGGTTTCTACCATGTGTTGTAGATAGTTCAGGAGGTTAACACTACCAAGCAGTCTTTTTGTTTCCGCTATGTACTGTTTAAAATCCCGAATAGGGAGAATGGTGTAGGTTTAACTTTATCAGATTGATACATATATACCAACAAGGCAGTGTAAATCAAAGCAGTTGTTTTCATGCAAAGGCTTTATGGTTTTTCCTATAGCGATTGACAGACCACGTGACTTTGCGCATTGCATGCCGGGAACTCCTGGCAAAACAATCCAAGAACCGCATCAAATACAAGCATTTGCAATTGCAGCACCGCAAAACGTTCATTCTCCGGTTCCAATACCTTCTTGTTTTTTCTTTGCCGCACAAAAAAGGTATGTACAAAACGACAGAGAACAATGCCGGTCCGTACAAAGACAGACTCGACGAAAAGACAAAGAAAAGATACGAGGAAAAATCAAAGGAGTGAAAGGGTCAGACCCTTACGAGCACACAGAGGGACAAAAGACGTTAGCGTGCTGCCCAACTTTCACCACGCTCAGATTTATAATTATACGGTTCTTGGAGTGAGTGCATACACTCATGAAGTTTAGTAACTTCAGCTCACTGCAACAAGCCCAGGTACAGTTTACCGACGGATGGGTGCAGGACCTTGAAATGCACCGAAAGACCATCGTACGAACAAAGGTAAACTTACCTTTGTTCGTCTCACAAATCGTCTTCATAAATACACATTCGTTAACCGTGTATTAATATAACCTTTGAGCTCAACGGTAATTAATTAGTAGTGGAAAAATAATTGTAATATTTGAGCCATTTCTGCTGTCCAACTACTTCTTACAAAATACATTTTTAATGTTAATTAGATTTTTTTTACGGCATAAATAAAGGTTATATAAAAGTCACTGCCAAAGACTGATTGCGGCTTCTACCTTGTTACACTAATGTTGTTTGTAGCTCAGTATGACTTTGTGTCATCCATGAGGGATGCATTTGACATATGTTTCACATATTATAGCCCAACAAGTTACTTATAGCAATTTAAATACGAGCAATCAGTTTCTTTGCAAATACCGGAAATCAGTTTTTGGCAGACAATCACTTTTTGGCACAACACCGGCTATTGCAGTTAATAATACAGCAGCTTCTTGCCATTTTTTGTGTTTCTTTTTATCGCTGTGTAACTGAGTTCAATTGACACCCAGCATGCGCTAGTACCGCTTGCCAAAAGTTCCCAGAATCCTTTGCGGTTTTATCCATGAATGACGTCACATTTTCGGTGGGCCCTCCAGCACTATCCACAGCAACCCCTCAACAGCAACATTGTACCCATCAGGTAAAGCATCGGCTACGTTTGCTTTGCCTTGTTGCCCATATTAGATTCTTGATGAATGTGTGTTGTTGTTATTCAGCCTGGTTCAATGTGCCCCTTTCTAACTTTGAGCACCCGCCCCTTTAAACCTCTCTGCACGGCCCTGCCTAACAGACCTACACCTTAGTTCACAGATTCACTTTGTCTAAGGTTGATTTCTGGGATTTCACACAACCCAGGATTCAGATCGTGAATCCATGATGGGCTTGGATTTACATCATTATAAATGAAATGTGCTCTACTTGGAAGCAGCCGGCCCCGCCCCTTTTGACGGGTTGTGTGAGACTTTAAATCATCAAACTGTAAATTATAAATTAAATTGTTATTGATCCTTTACCCCGAGTCCTAAAGTGTAGATTTATTTTCTTACTCTTCTTATATTTATTGTTTGTTTACTTGCACCGCTGTAACTGCAGCCTCGTCGTCTCGTCTCTCTATATGCTGGACTGTCTGTAGCGGAGATGACAATAAAGTTTACTTTGACTTCAGCAGTGCGCAGGCGCACCGAGGGCTCTCGCGCTCACTTTATAGAATGTAGAAAAAACATGGGTGCAGATTATAAGTCTGTATCATAATATCTGTTTGTTGTTTTTATTTTGTTTTGCGAGTTGGTTATTAGATGCCGCTCCAGCCAGCCAGAGACTCCCCGCCGCCCCGCCCTCTCCTCCCTGTGCCGCCAGCAGCAGGCGCACCTCGCAAACGGAGGGCGCCCTTACTCCCAGCAAATGGCTGATAGAAAACCGATCGGTGCCTACGAATTTCCCAATATGCGCTGGCATGACGTCGGGGAAGCATGGGTACGACCGATTATTTTATTTTTTTCTTGCCCGTGATGCCCCCCCCACCACGATGCATTCTATTGGTTTGCACACTTACACACACCCAGCTGTGGTTTCCTGTTTTGCTGGACTCTGGAGAGCCCCGCCTTTAACGCTCTTCTCTCACAGAGAGCAACAGAAAACTTGGAAAAACTCCAGATTGACTGAACTCAGTTCAAAGTTACCTTGACACCTTTAGATGTGAGACGTAGTGATGGTCCGCTTGAAGCTGACGCTCCGGTGCGTGTGTCAGAAAGATCAACGCGCTGCTTCAGAAGCACCGTGTCGAGGCTTGATTCGTTTGGCCAGAGTCACGTGATCAGTGACGTCTGAAGCTTCGTTTAGAAAGTACCTTTTTTTAAATCGAACTTTATTGAAACACAATGAGTATACAACATACAAACAGATGAAGTTTACAAAAGAACAGAACATGAACATACAGAACCAGGAGTAAAAAAATGATGATATGAGTAGGCGAAAAAAATCAACATATAAATATTGTTCTGAGAGGCTTTTTGTTGGTTGAGTCTGAAATTGATTGTATGTACAATTCATATCCTTATAAAAAGGCAGAAATATGGTGTTTTATTAATAAACTTACATTTATGGATATAAAATAGCTAAAAGTATTAACAAATTTTTTATAAAAAAACATTTATCATTCTTCCTGGGGAACTTAAAGAAACAGAATAAAACATTTTCCATCGTAAAGAAAACTCCCTTAAAATATGGACAATAACAAAACTGCTAAATTCTTCCAGAATCTCTGTGTAGAGGAACCAAAAGAGATGTGCCACAGTTTCTGGATGATCCCCACAGAAAGTTCAATTAGTATTTATGTCTCTTTTAAATGTCACCATATAGTGACTGGCTGGGTCACATTTATGAAGAATTTTATATGAGATTTCCTTCACCTTGTTCACAATTAGATATTTATGGGATCATCCAGACTGTCTTCCAGGTGATATCTGGAACATGTCGGTTCCAGTAAGATATTCTATATATGGGAGAGACATGATATCTTCTTGGAATAAACTACGTATTCTCTTATTGCTGTTACCAAGTTCCTGTGAAAAGCAGATTTTTCCCACTGCTGACTCAGCTGGATCAGGGAGAGTGACTGAGGCAGATATTGAGCTGTCAGTGTTTTTATATAACATTAAAGTCCCTGAGGGTATGGCACCAAGCACCATTGAGAATTCCCCAACACTGACGGGAAAATTATATAGTGTAAGGAATTCATTGTAAGTAAGTAGTACTCCCTCGTTAAATTTTAAAACTTAGTAGCGGCCGCCATTGTTGGCAGCTGAAATTTGGCTGGGCCGCGCTATGAATTCTGGGATATGGTGGGCCACGAAGGACACACCCGACCCATCCTTCAAACTCGGGGGAATGACGGACGCATTTGAAGGAGTTGAGGAATCGGGACAGCCTTCGTCGCCTGGCTGTGACGTCATCGGCCTTCAAATGCGGCCTCCGGAGGATGCAGCCGACGTTTTGGGACACAGCTTGTGTGTCTTTGTTGGTCATGTGACCTCCCAGGGACTACACATGGAAACGAGCAGTTTAGCTCAAATCTGGCAGGTTTCCATCGTCTGTTTTTGTCCTGATGTCCATGAACATGAACACTGTCCCTGTCAAACACGTCCAGATAATCTGATCCAGTGTTGTTCTTCTTCTGTGGTGTTTGTGATGGAGCTGCTGATCCTGATGTCCTCCACCAAGGGGGCAGCAAATTCAGCTGACTGTCATCATTTATTAAAAAGATGTAACAATGTGACATAATGCAATATAATAGTGTCAGTTACACATTGTGGGTTGCACTGTGGCCAGAATGGACATTACCTCCTGCCTAATGGAAGCTGTCAGCCATCCTGCAACCATGAATTAGATAAGCAGAAGTGAAGGGATTGTTAACAACAATTTAATAATAAAATGTAATGTGAGAGTTGCACTTTATTAGCTCCCCACAATCGTATGAATAATAACCATGAATGCACTGCATGCTCATAGCAAGTTCTTTAGGTTTAAAGTGAGATCCTGCTTTAAAGGGCGCTTCATCTGCTGGGAATGACATGTTTCTTCTAGTATGTAAGGCTCAGCCCATCTTACTGGGACTTACTTTTGTAGATCCACATGCTCTAAACCTGCTGCTCCATGATTGGTGCAGAAGCTTTAAGCTACTATTAACAAATAATGACCATGGACTTAGTTGTTACTACAATAACTTATCATTGAGCAACTTTTAATTTTACTTGTAAAACTATGCAAGTAGAATTGAATGGGGCACAGTGAGCTGAGCACAGGCCCACTCTGTGACACTCAGAGGTTTGTGGATATCATACTGAGAGTATTGGACACAGTGCAGCCAGCTTGCAGCCACTTTCCCACCACTTTAGCACAATGTTTACATGAGACTCAGCCACACTAATGTTCCTGGGCAGACATGTGGTGCAGCATGGCTGATGGCACTGTACCTGCAGCTGTCATGGACAAGAACCACTCAATACCTCACCCAAGCCAAGCCTGTGCTGATGTTGTGATCTGAGACCGAGACACTAACCCAGGATCATGATATGATGTTGTGAGAGTTTCACTAAGAATTAGCTCTGATTACAAGATTTCAATCTATGGTAACTCTAATTTGTATTTACTTCAGTTTGTTCATCTTGGAGCTGTGTGCAGCTGAGGACAGTCTTATTATTACCAGGTGAGGATATGTAACAGCCACAGTCTGTAGAGATGATGTCACCATGGAGTGGTGATGTCACTGGAGCTGCCAATATGTGCTCCAGCCAAAGCTACACCAGAGGGTTGTGCTGTGTAACAGGTTGGTGCAGGTGGTGTTATCTACATTTGAACATTAGGCAACAGTCTCATGAAGACACTTTCTATTGTTCACTAAAGACCAACAATAACAGAGACAAAGGGAGAGCAGCAGAACTAGTGCTAACAATTAGCACTGCTAGCCTGCCCACCAACACCAGCTAATGTTCTAAAAACAATGATCAATGATTTTGCTGTAACGACTCCAGCTGTCTGTGTCAGGGACACGTTGGAGATGAAGTGAGTGATCCAGTGACAAAGGTTTGGAAAGCTGCAGTCAGCTGAGACTAAAGGAGTCACCTGACCGAGAGACCAAATGTTTCACTGAGAACATCCAGATGAACAGAATCAACCTTTGGGATAATCTGTTCCACACATCCATGTTTCACTTACTGCATTATATTTCCTCATTGCTGTGCACACAGGCCTGTGGCTTATAACCAACTCCAAGTTCAGACTCAGAGGCTGCTGAAGCTGTTTTCTGGAACAGAGACGTGTTGGATATAAAACCAACTCTTCTTTATGTGTCAGCACTGAGGAAAGGAGCAGCTTCGTTTCTAAGTGTATGAAGGACTGTAGCAGTGTGTGTGTGAGCTTTATTTCACAGACAGAACCATGTCAAAAACACAAGTTCAGGTAAAAACAATACAAAATCAAAGAGTCTGATCAGAAGGATTAAACAGAGGAGTGTGGGACTGTTTTTAACAGACAGCAGGTTAAGCCAGGCTGGAGGAGTAAACTGAGCCTCGGTGTGAGCAGCAGTGTGTTTGACAGGAAGCTGAGATAAACAGTCTGGAGCCCATTTAGTGCTTCATATGAAAGTGTGAGGATTTGAAAGCAAATCTAAAATCAAGCAGGAGTCAGTGTGAGAATGATTTGTGCTTTTCCTCAGTCAGATGCTGGGAGTTTCAGTTCATCCATGTTCAGCGTGCTGTGCTTTGTGTAACAGGAGAATATGACAGTATAAATCAAGTCTTCATGTCACTGAAAGCCTCCACAGTCTGCTATGGAGGTGCATCAGTTTGGATTTACAAGAAGAACATTTCTTAAACCTGCCACAAGATGGCGCTCCAACAGAAGGGATGTCCACAGTGTAACACAGACACACACATACTGTGTGAATGTGTGAGTGAATGGGCTTTCAACACAAGGCTTCTGCTGCTACCTTTAATGACATAATTAGCTAACAAGAACAAACTGTTAATTACCACCAAAGAACGGCTCCAGATTTTAGCTGCTGACCATTTTGTGAAACGTTGATTACATCAGCTTATTGTTGATTTTTCAACCTTAATATCAGCTGCTTTAAAGGAGCCTGGTTCTCTCGCAGTAACACTTTTCTTCACTAGATGCAGTGCAGGCACAGTCTGTGTTTCTAAACTACACACTAATGTTCATTGTTGTGCAGCTAAATCCTCCCTCTGGATGGGAAGAATCCCTGTCAGGCTTCAAACACCTGGCTTGGTGTTCTGGAGCTAATGTGTCACCTGTGAGGACTCTGAGATGAACACACAGCAGACACTTCAGTTCTCCGTCTGTGTGTCCTCAGTTTCCCAGCATGCCTTGGCTGTGGTGGTGGAGGTGAATGAGGGGGAACATGCTGCTCTGTCAGCACTCAGGTTTCATACCTGGTGATCTCAGAGGACAAAGCGGCATTACAGCAGCGCACGTTGATGAGACCTGATGCTCTGAACAGTTCAGACTTCAGCCTCACTCTGAGAAAACAAACGACTGACTGTCAGCAGCAACTACACCTGCTCCATCAGTGACGGAGAGAAGAACTGAGACTGAGAGACATACAGCTGCAGGTCAAAGGTCAGAAACGCCCGCTCTTTGTACGGGTCAGGAGTTAGTACTGCAGAGGTCAGAGGTCAGCTTGCTGACAAACCATTTGAAACAGTTTGGAGCTAAAAGCACAACAGCAGAGGAAAGAAGAGACACTGCAGAGATGATGCAAAATATTGTGTTTTGTTCTCAGCTGTCAAAAAGTGTAACACACGTGTTCCAGCACAGCCTTTGTGTACTTTCACTTCTCCATACTGTCCATTGGAAATCCTGTTTGTTACTTTTTGATTTCAGTCCATGTGTCCAAAGCAAACTTCTGTCCCACACTTTCTCTGCTGACTCTTCACCGATGCTCAGATGATCTCAGATGATTTCACCAGAACTCATCAAAATTCGGGCTCCACAGAAACCCAGACGTCACTAAACAAGCGTAACAAGCAAAGTGAAAACTGGTCGTTCAGCTTTATTGACCAAAGATAAGCTCACATGTCACCTCATGACACAGACACTTATTTCCACAGCATGCACGAGGACTGACAATAAGTGTCTATAAAGCCACTTCTATCTGCCACACCTGTGCTTCTGTCATGGTTGCTCTCCTCTCACTCTGTCATTTATCCACAGTCTGCCTCCCTCTGCTCCGTCAGCTGACGTCCTCTCTACACCACCTGCTGTGTTTTATCCTGCAAAAACACATTTAAGAAGCGTTGCACCGAGTAACGGGAGGAACTGCTATAAAATCCATTTAAAGGAGGTGGTGCTGAGTGCTGTGACTGGGGTCCCACCACTGACATCACGGGTGGAGGACATGTTGGAAAACTGCTACAAAGTGCTGTGCAGCCAGCAGAGCTTACAGTCTGTCCTGTGTGTCATACAGGCTCTCACACTTAGTGTTTCTGTGACACATTGAAGAGAAGTTTGTGTTGTTCACAGTTGTGCTTGTACTGAGTGACAGCTGACATGACCTAACAGGAATAATGTGTCTGTGCTGAATGAGAAGTAACACACAATGAAGTCTTGATGCATCTCAATCATCCAGGAAAGTGAGTCTGTTGGTTCTGTTCATCTGGACGCAGCGTTTTGTGGGAGAAACGTGTCGTCATCATCAGGTGACGTCTTCAGTCTCAGCTGCAGGTTTCAGTCTTACAAACAGGACATTTGCATAAAGACTGAAAGCAGCTGCAGGAACGATGGGCTGGGAGCTCCGTTCCTTCATCTTAATTATGCAGATTCTCAGGACCATTGATCAACAACCACTGATCCATGTCCATGAGTCCCATTCACAGAGATGTGGGAATGGCTGCAGTCACAGCATGTAAGATGGAAATAAATGAGAAGTATTTAGCTGAAGTGGATTTGATTTATGTTACTTCTTTTTTAACTTGTAGTTCTACATTGGAAGATTATTGTGATATTGAAATATAAAAATACATTTATATTCTATTATTTTCTCAAAATAAGCGTCACACTCGTGGAAGCCGGTGTAGCCGCCGAAACGCCTGCATTTATGGAGACTTTCAGCCCCAGGTAGGCCAGTTATGGATCTTGGATCCACATTATGTCAGCAGCTGTTCTCCACCGTGAACTGTGTTCAAACAAACACGCTCACGCCTCACAGACGACAGCTTACAGTCCTGTAGAGATAAAGTGACTTCGTACAGCCCCGACTTGCAGACGCTGTGCGCAGAGGTTCAGGAGCAGAAGTCCCGTTGTAAACATATCACGGCAGACCCGACGATGTTTGCATGAACGCGCTTTTTTTAAAAGTCAGGTCAAGGCTCCAAAAGCCCAAAGGCGATATAACAGTTTGTGTTTGCTACATGGATCATTGTAGTTCAGCTTTCCTTTGTTATATTTCTTTAAGAGCTCAAAATGTGTTCATTACATAAATCAAATGTAATTTTCTCTGTAGCACTTCATGGATTTCATAAGCAACACACTGTAGTTGTTCACACAAAGCATAAAGGTAAAAACAATATACACAGTGTTATCTTCATTTTAGATGTCACAAAGTATTTGCGGCTCCCAGTGTTTTCCCGAACCCTGACCCTTTGCGTGGAAACCGGGTCCAAAAGGCTCTTTGGGTGTTAAAGGTTGCTGACCCCTGCACTAGGCCCAACTGACACATATATTTGATTCCAAATACAAAAAATAATGTGTAACATGCTGGAAGAATGTAGGAGGTTGAGACAGGATCTCAACACTTGGTGTCTGCAACAAAAGACAACAATATGTGGGCCGATCGTGGCTCAAGAGTTGGCAGCTCGTCTTGTAATTGGAAGGTTGCCGGTTCGAGCCCCGGCTTGGACAGTCTTGGTCGTTGTGTCCTTGGGCAAAAAAGCACTTTGGGGTCCTTAGGGACGAGTAAAGCGCTCTACAAATACAGGCCATGTAATGGCAGAAACATTCTCTAGTGTAAATCCTGACTAGTTCATTAACTACAGATCAGTTTCAGTGAACATTATTCACAGAGGGATCTGAGTTCCTTATACCAGACTCTACAGAAACTGTAACACTGTACAGCTCTGCGACTCAACAATATGACAACAATGTAACACACACTAGAATCATCAAATAAAGCCCCACTAACCACTAGAACTAGAACTAACTAACTAGCACTGGACACTTGCATATTAGAGATTTCTACCACCATAGGAGGCGAGATATCATCCTTGAACCAGAGCATCCAGCCCTCAATTTCGGACATAAAAAGCGACATGGCCAGGCATGATAACACTTTGACTGAACTGCAGGACTGTGCCTCGAACCACTCTGACACCATCGCCACTCTCCAGGCCACTGTGGAGCGTTTGTCTGCGGAGGTAAAGAAGTTAGATGAGAGATGTGGAGCTCTTGAGGCGCTCCAGGAGGAATCATTTAAGAACTGCAGGAATACCAGAAGGCACAGAGGGACCCAAGATGACTGAGTTGGTTCACACCTGTTGGCGGAGGCGCTATCTCTCGAGGAGAAGCCACTCATCGATCGAGCACATAGAGCGAATCGCCAGCGTCCCAAACAAAGTCATCTTCCTCGGCCCATCATCTTGAGATTGCACTACTACCACATTGGTGAGGAAATTCTGCTGAAAGCTGCAGAGAACAAGAACCTGATGTATAAGGGTTTTTAAAATAAACATCCTCCCAGATTTCCCTCCCTCTGTTGGAAACGCAGAGCCGCATTTGCAAATATGAGAGGAAGACTACGTGGGATGACCGGCGTCAGGTACAGACTGCTATACCCTGCAAAGCTGTTAGTGACCCATGGTGATGTGAGGAAAAGCTTTACCGATCCCAAAGAGACCGTAGACTACGCGGAGAAGCACCTCTCCCACCCACCTTCAAATGTATTAAAAGCAAGGATATATCTATATGTCTAACGCTGACACAGCACTGTGTTTCTTCTTTTCCCTTTATATTCCATGTAAAGGTGAATATGGAGCGTTTATGGAGCTCGTTTATTGACCAGCTGTCAGTTAGAAGGTAAGAGTTACTAGGTTAACAGAGGTTAGCAGTAACAGTACGGGGAAGTATATTGTGTTGTTCTTTTGTTGGTTTTTATTTTATCCTACTTTACTTTGTTATTTTGATTTTACCTGTTGTGAGTGCTTCCCGTAATTCTCCTTTTTCTTGCGCCGCTGCGGCCAGAGTTCACAACATTACATATTTTTGTATCTATAAACAGGAAGCTGACACTCTCCAGACTTTATCAAAGGTGTGAGCGTCACAGCAGAGGCCTTTGTGTCAACGTAGCTGAAGACAAAACACAGAAACACATGAAGGAGATTTTCCTGGCCTGGATTTTATACAAATATTCTGCAGTACATCAAAAATGAAAGAAAACCATTAGTCAACATATGAACATCACCTCTGAAGTTACAGAGCTTTGATTGGAGACACAGCTGAGCGTTTTGCATTTTGCATAATTAATTACATAATTAATTATGTAACCATAATTAAATGGTTACATCATCTTTAAAGTCCCCAGAGATCAGGAAAAGGGCCTGAGGGTGCTGTGTTTGGAGTCTGCTGGTTACAGTGTGCAGGACCTCACAGGCTGCTGCAGCGTTAGCAGAGGGCGGGACATACACAGCTATCATAATCACGTGTGTAAACTCTCGTGGTAGATAGTACGGTCTCATGCTAACCGCTAGCAGCTCAATGTCCTTACAGCATAGCGTCTCTTTGATAGAGAAATGCCCAGAGTTACACCATCTATCGTTCACAAACACAGCCAGACCCCCTCCTCCCTTCTTACCACTCTCCGCTGTTCTGTCATAAGAGGCTCAGCAGCTAAAGCAGCACACCTGGGTCTCCCAGCCTATTAAAAGCAGCCCTTTGCTTCACCTGCTTCACTAAACATTATTATTTTAAGCAGAGTGGTGTGATTTATGTAGGCATTGCTGTGTGACAGGATGACTTTTCTTGCACACCCACCAAAGGAGGGCGCACATGCTTCCACGCCCACTGGTGACTGCACACATCCTTTCAAGGAAGCATTTCATTCATCCCTAACAAATGGAACAAAACACTGTGCAGCGTGTTCAGGTTTGAACGTGGCCCTGGCCTCTCTCTGCATCCACCTGGCACATGCAACACACATCCACTCCCTGCTGAGCTGCTTGTATTTGATGTGTTGAAGTTTTGGTAAAGTTTGAATAAATTCCACTTTATTTATAGGAACATTTCATCTGTGGACTCCTGCTTCCCCTCTCCTTGAGCCAGTTTGTGACGGGAACATGACATAAGAAAAGTAATTTATCCCTTTTTGATTCTGTGTATCTGGCGCTCATCCAGTGAGTTCACACTTGGCAGAAACAGACTGAATTTGTCTGGAGAACTTTGGCTTCAGCCAAGTTAGATAAACACACTGTGTCTCTGTCAAAACAGCAGTGTAGTTGTGGCACCCCTGTGAGGGAATGACCACATGAATATTATTTTGTGTAAAACACTCATGTAACGGGACATTTTTCATTGCTATATGTATTTATTTTCAGTTTCTTTAAGAGGATAGAAAATCCATGTAACAGGGATTCATTTTATGTTAGAAAGCAGTGAGGGCGGAACTTTGGTGCTTGCTCCGGGGTTTCGGGGAGCAGTAAGTGGAGCCCACCTTCCGCTGCTTCCTCAGACACGTTCTGGAGGAAAGCAGAGACGCATCGTGTCTTCCTTACTCTGCTCTTCACCTGCTTTTACAGGTCGGTACACGGTGCTCGCACCGAAAATGTTGTTTATTGTCACCATGGTTACCCAGGTTAATGTGAATGGGAGAGTTAAGGCGGTCCGCCAAAGTTATTTATATGTAAACACGGGAGAAAACCAGAGGAGTGTCCCGCGCGACCGCACCGCGAGCCCGCTCGTTAGGTGGAGCGCTCGTGAAGCAGAGTCAGTGCGCTCCTATGCTCTGTGCAAACGTGTTGTAATGCTCCAATCAAATCAGTTCTGTGAGATGTGAATGTTAATAGTTCTGTTAAAGTGACTGAGTAGATTAGCTAGTGTAACACAAGCACTCTGAGCAACTCTGTGTAGCTAACAGAGGCATTCATGGGTTGATTCAACAAGCTGTGTTTCATGATGCACTAAATAGTGATTTTGCCAGTAAATTACTGGAGGGAACAAATGTAATGTATTTACCAATGCTGTTATTGAATAGAACTGTTTAGCCAGTAAGACACTGCAGAAGACAATGTGATGTGTTTATTGATATGATAAAAGGATGTAGCTGTTATGGAAAGAAGTGTGAACTTGAGAAACTGAACCAGTTAAAAAGAGTATATTTCACTGATGTTGTGAAATAAGTAAATGTAATTGATGTGAATGAGGAACCAGCTGAACAGTATATTGAAAGCTCATGTTTAGTGTTTTATAGCATTTATTTGTGTGAAATAAATCAGACTCAGACACGTTCTGGAGGAAAGCAGAGACGCATCGTGTCTTCCTTACTCTGCTCTTCACCTGCTTTTACAGGTAACATATTTGTCATCGAGGTCTTCATCCTTGGGACCCGTAACATAGTAACTTCTTCATTGTTATACTTCTATAGTTTTCCCATTTTGTGAGCTGTGGATGTGGAAAGTGTCTCAGTGACACATCCACATGAAAACGGCGTTACCTTCGTTCATTTGCACGTCAAATGAACGAGCTGTTTGGACTTTAACGTCACAGCTGATGCTTCGATACTCGAACTCAAGAGTTCAGCTTCCACTCAGAGGTACAAGTACACACAGCAAAGATAAACGTGTACACAAGGTGGAACCCACAAGTGCACAGCTCCGACCAGAGATGGGCAGTAATCCGATTACTTTTTTCAAGAAACGAGTAAAGTGAGGGATTACTATTGCAAAAAAGGTAATTAGATTACTGTTACTTTGCCGTAAGCACGCTGCGTTACTGCGTTACTAAAACCGCAGCTGTGTGCAGATGAACAATGGATAATCTATCGAGTGTGGAGAGAGTGTGAGCGTGCAGCGTTTAAAGCGTGGAAGCACTGACCTTACTTTGAGTTTGACTCTGTAAAAGTGACAAAAACATTAGCATCCGCTGTTCACTGCGTGGGAAGACAACATGCTCACTCACTATGTGTTAATGGGCATGCTTATTTATAACTTTGATAAAATGTCATAAAAATAATTCCATGCCAGCTCACCATTGGTGATCAGGTAGTTTCTGTTCCAGTTCCAGTCCCATAAATCATGAAGCTTGCTGCCAGAAAAGCTTCAAATCTCCTTTGAAAGCTGTTTGTGGTCTTGATTGTGGGAGCTTCAGTTGTCTGACTCCAGCTGCCACACAGTGCTCACTGATATCATTTGCAAAAACCCCAGTGTGACAATATTTATCAGTGAAGCAGAAATCAGGAAGTGACGACTTTTCTTTGAACATTTGCTAAGGCTAAGCTGTGCTTTCTACCACAGTTGGGAATTTCCTGGTTTACAACAAATTATTGTGTCAACACCGCATAAGATTTCAAACTACAGGAAAATCACTGGAGTTATAAGAGGCAGACAACGACACACACACCACATGCATGCTGTTGCTATTTATTGTGGATTAACCTGTCAAGGGCAAGAACAAAAGAATTCTGCCTCAAATACAGGAAATCATAGCTTTCCTGTATTTCCTCCATTGTTGGCATGCTGGTTAGTGCTGTTGCTCCACAGTAAGAAGGTCCTGGGCTAAATTATCCATGAATGTAAACGGCTGTGTGTTTCTATCTGATAGACTGGTGAGCTGTCCAGGGTGTACCCTGCCTGGTAACCTATCACTTCAGGGTTATTTCCCAGCCCTGCTGCAACCAGGATAGAGATAGGAGGATGGTAGTTGTTGTAGACCCATTCAATTTCAATTGAAGGATTAAAATGTTCCAGGAGCTCAACTTACTCCATCTGAACATGTTTCAATCGTGTTTTATGAACACAACATGCAGCTTTACTGAATATGAAAAGGTTGTGTTGATTTAACTCAGTTGTTTAAGTTTCTGCCAAAGCAAAACCTTTGTGTGCAACCAGTGTCCACTATTGAATCAAGTAAATCCAACATGTTTTTGTCAGTGCAAAAGGAGTTACGGTGCCTGTATTCCTGCACAATATTGTCCCGGGAGGGAGGAAAACTTTCTGGTGAAGTTTTGGTTGATTTTTGGGTTTTGCTTGACACTAGGTTGATTTTATCAGTGAGGTTTGGATTGTTTTCTTTCTCTAAGAGAGAGAAAGATGGTTTTATGCTTGGACATGTTTGCAATGGGCCCCAGTATTTGTTACTTTATTAGTATTTTATTGGTTGCGTTTGTTTGTGCTTTTGTTACAGTGCACTGAGATAAGAACATCTGAGAGGTGTGATCCACCGCTGGTGATATTTTGGTATTTTGTGAGTTCCCGATTTAACAAATCAGCTCTTTAATCCAGACCTGAGAGGTTGAACTTTAAAGCGCTATAAAATATTCTTACTGGAAACAGTGGCAAAGTGTTTTTCTCCATGATTATAATGGGCTTGGGAGAAATTCACTATATATATATATATATATATATATATATATATATATATATATATATATATATATATATATATATATATATATATATATATGTATATATATATATATATATGTATATATATATGTATATATATATATATATATGTATATATATATATATATATATATATATATATATATATATATATATATATATATATATATATGTGTGTATATATATATATATATATATATATATATATATATATATGTATATATATATATATATATATATATATATATATATGTCTCAATGCTGTTTCTCAATAATATTAAAAACCTAAAAACTATTGTTGTGGAAGATAGAAGTCACTATGACAGCCCTCTGACTGTGGAGGACGTTTGTAATCCTATTTCTGCACTTAAGGCCAACAAATCTCCCGGCACAGATGGTTTAACTGCAGAGTTTTATGAATCATTTTCTAATCTCCTGGCTCCGTTCTTACTGCAGCTTTTCATAGGAAGTGTAGAGAATAACATCCTCCCTCCTACTCTTGCTCAGGGTCTCATAACACTTATTCCAAAGCCAAACAAAGACTTACTTCTTATTGATAATTGGAGACCCATCTGTCTGCTCAATGATGACTATGAGATTATGGCTTTAGTACTTGCTAACAGAATGAAAGAGTTCTTGGACACAATTATCGATGAGACACAATCAGGCTTTATGAGAAACAGACACCTTTCTAGAACATGAGACTGGTTTTAGATCTACTTGATTACTCTGATTTGGTATCTGACTATAGCTTCATTCTCTTCCTGGATTTTTAAAAGGCTTTTGATACAATTGAACATCAATTTATTTTACACTCTTTGGAAAAATTTGGCATTTTTCTGTAAAGCTATCAAAACCTTGTACACGAATGGCAATAGCTCAATAAAATGATTAAGACTCCACCCCGAGATTTGACCTGTTATACAAGGAATCAGCACAGCTGATAAGGAGCTCATCATCAGCCAGCTAGCTGATGACACCACACTCTTCTTGAAGAATGCAAATCAAATCCGTCCAGCCCTTAGTGTTATTAGTGATTTCTCTGAGGCATGTTAATACTTTTAGCTATTTTATATCCATAAATCAATGGCGTGTCCAGCGGGGTGGCCTGGGGGGGCACAGGCCACCCCCCCAACCAGACTGGCCACCCCAGGTGCCACCCCAAAGGTAAAACAATAAAATTCAATCAAATATCAAATGTACGATTATGTTTTCACGGTGAAGCTCAGATATCCGAGTGTAAGTGAATGCAGCATCGGCTTCTGCGCTATGCGCATCACGTTAGCAAAGGTAGGCGAGCCAAGCACGAAGGACAACACTGCAGGGAACAATTTTTCGGTGAAAGAAAATGAGGACAGAATAAATGTCCCGGTAAGTAATAAGTTTGTTGAGTTTAGTAAACTTCGGTGAAATTAGAATCCCAAGGAAAAAATAACACTTAAAGAATTTTTGCAGCCGTCGAATATTTCAGACAGTATGCTACTGAGGGCAGCTAACATAAGAGTTATGAGTTATAAGATGCAGGTCGATGTGTAAAAATAACTCCGTTGTTTGGTGGTGGCTATGGCAGGGCTTCCACAGAGGCCAGCAGGTGGATGAGGGAAGGGGAGGCAGGAGGAGAGCCCCGAGGCGGCCACCAGTCCGAGTGTCAGGTGAACTGAACTTCAGGTAAGAAGTTATGACCTGCAGTCTATCTGGGTCAGATATAAACTAAGTTTAGGTGGAGTTTATTTTCGTTGTGCTGACTTTTTACCCTCAGTTGCAATAACTCTTACTGCGTTCTAGCCAGCTTGATGGAGTTTTTATACAGCTGGGTGGGTGCTATGATGTTACTGATAGTGAACTTTATTTTATTCATGCCAACGGCTCCTTAAAAAAATGGAATGGTCCCTCATTCAGAGAAAATATTACACGTTTCGTATTGAGCTGAGAAGAGATGCAGTTTGTCCCGGACTTTAGCTAGAATGGAAAAAGACACAAAGCTGGAGTTATTCTGTCTTTACGCTGCACAGCTGCCTCTTCTTCTCTCATTCTCTCACCCTCTCTCTCCTGTTGCTACTTCAATCATGAAACTGATCAATGATCAGCTGATCGGCTTTTCTCTCTCATTTATTTATCGCCCACTTTGCTGGTCATGATGTCGGTTTGTATATGTGGTGAGAGGGAAACATGAAGATGAAACCAGGAGATGTCCTTACTGAATCATCAGAGCTGAACAGGTGATGGAGAAACAGGTTTACCTTTTAGGTCACATGAATGAGTTGAAGGGAAGTTATGAACTGTTTCTGAGAGACAAATAACACCAGGATCCTTTTCTATGTAGCTGACAGCTGATAACTGTGCAGGGGTGGATCTAGCAAATTTTTGCCAGGGGGCCAGGTAGGGCATTAACAGGGAAAGGGGGCACAAAGAAATACTTTTCTTTCTTATTCTCATTTAAAATATCTAGCTTTTATTAAATAATTATCTGAATCTTACAACCAAAGTTTTTATCTGATGTAAAATGTATAGAAATCATACATATACCAACAAAACTGTACATCACTGTCACCACAGGGTTTGTTTTCATTCAAAGGCTTTAATACCTGGTGGGCCGGTCTCTAGTCAAAATGCCCGATTTTCTGTACCGGTCCAGCCCTGCAGGTTAATACTGGCAGTGTCACCATGCCAGCTGACTGTATTTCATCATCAGCCAGTGTTGTTCTTTATCAATATTACCAAAGTTTACCATAAGGAAGCAAAGAAAGTATTTACTTGCTTTCAGGTTTTATTCAAATATTAGTCTTTTCATTTGTTTCCCCACTTTTTCCCTGTTTCAAAATCAAACACCAGTTTGTGAGAAGATTATCTTCTTTTTTTAATAGGCAGAAAAAGTTTTGCATTGGCATTGGCTAATTTGTCAATTGTTTGCTACAAATGTTCGTATTTTAATATTAAAAAATGTTTTTGCCCAAAACATATGTGCACTATATGTCAGTAAAAACACTATGCAAATATTGCTGTCCTTGAATGCTGAGTAAACACTGACAAAGCACTGATTGTATCTCTTGTACTTTATCAACGCAGTATCTAAAAACTTTGCACCGGAGTGGTTAAAATCTCATTCTAATAAGAGTTAAAAGCGCATTCGGTTATTAGGTTTACAGGATTATTGAATTATGGTTAATGGTTGGTAGAATTTTTTTTAAACATTATCTGCCAATTACATCTGCCACCCTTCTCCAAATCTGTGCCCCTACCTGGCCCCCCCAACAAAAATTTTCTAGACACGCCACTGCCATAAATGTAAGTTTATTAATAAAACACCATATTTCTGCCTTTTTATAAGGATATGAATTGTACATACAATCAATTTCAGACTCAACCAACAAAAAGCCTCTCAGAACAATATTTATATTGTAACAGTTGCTATTGTAATGCAGTGTATCACCACATGGCGGCGCCTCCTGTCTCACGACTGGTGTCACCCCCTTTTTGTTCTTCTTCGCACTCCTCCTGTAATGGATGCTCCCGTGTGTACGCGGACTAGTGTGCTCTTTAGTAATGTGTGGTAGAGGTAGCACTTTTATTTTTGATATTGTAAATAAATGAGTACTTTTTGGAAAGTCAGAAGCTGTTGCTCATTCGCTATCCACCTGCACACCTCCGCGGCTGGCTTCATCTCCACTGCATGTTACAATATGTTGATTTTTTTCGCCTACTCATATCATCATTTTTTTACTCCTGGTTCTGTATGTTCATGTTCTGTTCTTTTGTAAACTTCATCTGTTTGTATGTTGTATACTCATTGTGTTTCAATAAAGTTTGATTTAAAAAAAGGTACGTTCTAAACGAAGCTTCAGACGTCACTGATCACGTGACTCTGGCCAAACGAATCAAGCCTCGACACGGTGCTTCTGAAGCAGCGCGTTGATCTTTCTGACACACGCACCGGAGCGTCAGCTTCAAGCGGACCATCACTACGTCTCACATCTAAAGGTGTCAAGGTAACTTTGAACTGAGTTCAGTCAATCTGGAGTTTTTCCAAGTTTTCTGTTGCTCTCTGTGAGAGAAGAGCGTTAAAGGCGGGGCTCTCCAGAGTCCAGCAAAACAGGAAACAACAGCTGGGTGTGTGTAAGTGTGCAAACCAATAGAATGCATCGTGGTGGGGGGGGGGCATCACGGGCAAGAAAAAAATAAAATAATCGGTCGTACCCATGCTTCCCCGACGTCATGCCAGCGCATATTGGGAAATTCGTAGGCACCGATCTGTTTTCTATCAGCCATTTGCTGGGCGTAAGGGCGCCCTCCGTTTGCGAGGTGCGCCTGCTGCTGGCGGCACAGGGAGGAGAGGGCGGGGCGGCGGGGAGTCTCTGGCTGGCTGGAGCGGCATCTAATAACCAACTCACAAAATAAAAACAACACAACAAACAGATATTATGATACAGACTTATAATCTGCACCGATGTTTTTTCTAAATTCTATAAAGTGAGTGCGAGAGCCCTCGGTGCGCCTGCGCGCTGCTGAAGTCAAAGTAAACTTTATTTTCATCTCCGCTACAGACAGTCCAGCATATAGAGAGACGAGACGACGAGGCTGCAGTTACAGCGGTGCAAGTAAACAAACAATAAATACAGTGGGGCAAAAAAGTATTTAGTCAGCCACCGATTGTGCAAGTTCCCCCACTTAAAATGATGACAGAGGTCAGTAATTTGCACCAGAGGTACACTTCAACTGTGAGAGACAGAATGTGAAAAAAAAATCCATGAATCCACATGGTAGGATTTGTAAAGAATTTATTCGTAAATCAGGGTGGAAAATAAGTATTTGGTCACCTCAAACATGGAAAATCTCTGGCTCTCACAGACCTGTAACGTCTTCTGTAAGACCCTTTTCTGTCCCCCACTCGTTACCTGTATGAATGGCACCTGTTTGAACTCAGCATCTGTATAAAAGACACCTGTCCACAGCCTCAAACAGTCAGACTCCAAACTCTGCCATGGCCAAGACCAAAGAGCTTTCGAAGGACACCAGGAAAAGTATTGTAGACCTGCACCAGACTGGGAAGAGTGAATCCACAATAGGCAAGCAGCTTGGTGTGAAAAAATCAACTGTGGGAGCAATCATCAGAAAATGGAAGACATACAAGACCACTGATAATCTCCCACGGTCTGCGGCTCCACGCAAGATCTCATCCCGTGGGGTCAAAATGATCATGAGAACGGTGAGCAAAGATCCCAGAACCACACGGGGGGACCTGGTGAATGACCTGCAGAGAGCTGGGACCAAAGTAACAAAGGTCACCATCAGTAACACACTACAACGGCAGGGAATCAAATCCCGCAGTGCCAGACGTGTTCCGCTGCTGAAGCCAGTGCATGTCCAGGCCCGTCTGAAGTTTGCCAGAGAGCACATGGATGATACAGCAGAGGATTGGGAGAATGTCATGTGGTCAGATGAAACCAAAGTAGAACTTTTTGGTATAAACTCAACTCGTCGTGTTTGGAGGATGAAGAATACTGAGTTGCATCCCAAGAACACCATACCTACTGTGAAGCATGGGGGTGGAAACATCATGCTATGGGGCAGTTTTTCTGCCAAGGGGACAGGACGACTGATCCGTGTCAAGGACAGAATGAATGGGGCCATGTATCGTGAGATTTTGAGCCAAAACCTCCTCCCATCAGTGAGAACTTTGAAGATGAAACGAGGCTGGGTCTTCCAACATGACAATGATCCAAAACACACCGCCCGGGCAACAAAGGAGTGGCTCCGTAAGAAGCATTTGAAAGTCCTGGAGTGGCCTAGCCAGTCTCCAGACCTCAACCCCATAGAAAATCTGTGGCGGGAGTTGAAAGTCCGTGTTGCTCGGCGACAGCCCCAAAACATCACTGCTCTCGAGAAGATCTGCATGGAGGAATGGGCCAAAATACCAGCTACTGTGTGTGCAAACCTGGTAAAGACCTATAGTAAACGTTTGACCTCTGTTATTGCCAACAAAGGTTATGTTACAAAGTATTGAGTTGTATTTTTGTTATTGACCAAATACTTATTTTCCACCCTGATTTACGAATAAATTCTTTACAAATCCTACCATGTGAATTCATGGATTTTTTTTTTTCACATTCTGTCTCTCACAGTTGAAGTGTACCTCTGGTGCAAATTACTGACCTCTGTCATCATTTTAGGTGGAGGAACTTGCACAATCGGTGGCTGACTAAATACTTTTTTGCCCCACTGTATAAGAAGAGTAAGAAAATAAATCTACACTTTAGGACTCGGGGTAAAGGATCAATAACAATTTAAATTTATAATTTACAGTTTGATGATTTAAAGTCTCACACAACCCGTCAAAAGGGGCGGGGCCGGCTGCTTCCAAGTAGAGCGCATTTCATTTATAATGATGTAAATCCAAGCCCATCATGGATTCACGATCTGAATCCTGGGTTGTGTGAAATCCCAGAAATCAACCTTAGACAAAGTGAATCTGTGAACTAAGGTGTAGGTCTGTTAGGTTAATTGTGCTGATCCTCGGGTTGGGGGATTTGTGTTTGTACTGGAGCGCAAAATTCAAACCAATGGAAGATGGACAACAAAAGTTCAAAGCCATCAGGTGCTCAGGTTAGAAAAAAGAGAAAAGATGCAGGTAAGCAGACGTGTGATTGGATAATGGCGGCTCATCCTGAACCAATCAGACTAAACTCCAAACAATACATTATGTTACAGATTTTAATATTAATTAGTCATTGTTACTTGTTGATTTGTCCTTTTCTCATTGTGTGACGAATTATGACGACTGTTTGGTAGCTGTTATTGTCTCTCTCTCTCTCTTCATGTGTGTTTCTCTGGTGAAACAATAGTTTTGTGTTAATGTTAGGGCTGC